>NW_003200744.1:156153-178196 GCF_000006405.1 Perkinsus marinus ATCC 50983
ACTGAGCTCAGGAGTTTCACGACCGTGATATGAAAAACATATTTCAAGACTACTGCATAGTGCGAATTTCGCGTTTTTCACCACCGAGTTTTACGCCACTTCACGTAAAACGGGTGAAACTCCATTATACAACTTCACATGCAAATCCGGGGAGAAACCAATGAAAATTTCCCGAATTTTCCCCGAAATTTTCAGATGTTCCCTACACGTCGTTCCAGTCAAAGGGGTAGAGCATCGCTCTGATGCTTTCCAAAACGGTGGTCAGCAAAGTCCCACTGCGCTTCCTCGATACGACAGCCAGGCGCTGGTCCAGTAAAAGGCGCTCCAAAACGAAGATGATCGATTCTGCAGGACAGAACTAAGCGGGACAAGACGGGTACTAAGAACCTTACGAGTCGAAAGATGTGCGAAAAGCGGTAGGAAATCCACGTCTCGAGTGAAGCCCAGACAACCGCCTTGCAGCGTCAACAATGGGCCTAGACAAGACATAGTGCACCTCCACAAGGCTGATAGGCTCACCGAGATTTCCGAGTAGAGATGTTGAAGTCATTGCCGAGGGAAGGTAGGGGTACACGACTGGGAGGGAATTTACCTACGAAGGGGATGATCCACTTGTCCTCAGGAGTGCTCTCACAGCATGGTAAACCGCCGAGATGAACTCCCTTTGAAGGGTCAATGCTGTTTCAGGCCTAAATGACGATTCGATGCGGCTCTGCAGAGGACCGGATGGGACTTACTCGAATCGTCGTAGAGCTTCCGAACGATCCTGGGAGATTTTGAAGAGCTTTCCGAGGAGGTTCCGATGAGCTGTCAAACACGGCAAAGTTGTAAAGAAGCCAATAGCGATGGGGGTGTAACTAACGAGAAGTAGGGTGAATTCCACTACTAAACTGAGTTACAATTTTGTGTCGTATGCGTCTAGGTAGAGACTCTTTGCGTCCAGAGGCTCATAGCCCAGTATTGCAGTTACGTAGAACATACTGTAACCAAGGTCCACCAAAACCTAAGAATATAGTGACATCATCGTTTAGGAGGGACCATACAAAGTTGCTGAGCTCGCATGCTGTTTTGTCCTTCTCCAAATCAGTGAGGATTCTCCCACCGAGTGGATAAAGCATTCTCGCTATCGCATCTCGAACTTGTTGTGCACTGAAGAAGATGAATAATTTATTTATTTTCATACCGCACCTACTTGAAGTAGTCTGTGACCTTATCACGTGTCGGTGTAGACTGGACAGGAGGGTAGCTGGCTCGTAGAGTCATCCTCCAACGATGACTCGTCAGCACATGAATAGCCGCAGTCTCGCTCTTCGTGCTGTCCCCAGCTGAAGATCTACTCCGATTCAAAGAGGTATCTTGAGGTCCAAGATGGTAAGATACAGAATAGGCCCAATTTCGTACCAAGACCCCCCTCGTCATCTTTCTCTTTAGTCTCCTTATTAGTCTTTGGAGCTGCCCTTCGAAATGTACTGCGGACCGCCGCACTGAAATCACCATTTCCACCGAGCACGAAAATTATATATTCTACACAAAGGAGTCAATTGCTTTGCTGCCGCTCCCAACAGCGTCGTCTTCTCCAGAGGCGTCCTGAAAATTGAAAGTTTAGGGAATTTGGACACCAGTATAAACGTGGATATTCGTACTTGACAACTGAGCATGATGAACACAGTGTTGGAATATGATTTCGCTTTCCTCAGCCGAGTTCACATGTTACCCTAATAGTTTCACAATAGTTTGTATGTAATAGTATTACGGAAGTTTACATACAAATTTTTGTTTAGAAATCAACCATAACTTCCCCAAATTTTCATATTCCTCACTGAGGCCCTACCGGTAGAGGTGAGCCCGAGAGCGGATGTAGATGGCCATCAGATGTATCCAAGCCCACTATAAAGACTCTCGATACGAACTCATAAGGTCTGGCCACGGTATGCTTGGGCTGAGCTGGTGATGCTGCCTCCTCTTGATTGTCGAGCAGTGACGCTGAGGACATCAGTTGAGACGCATTCGAAAGTACAAAGGAAACCTGGGAGTGTAGTACAGCATGTACGGAGCTGCTGAGGATAAAGATGATGAGAACCCAAGCGAGCGTTGCGAGGGATAGCATTGTGGTGATCTCACTTTCGCACAAGTAGCCTTCGGAACAGCAGGGTGAATGTAAAACAGTAGAACACTTTAAACTCGACACCATTTGATACAATGAAGTTTCACCAGTTTTACGTGAAGCGGCGTAATACTCTGTGAAGAACCGGCGTGAAATATGTTTTTCACTAGTGCTTTTTCATATCCCTTGGGTGGTGAAACTCCAATAACATAGATCACGATACGGTGTGGGTACTATCCGGCCAGCAAACTCAGGGAGGATTATAAAATATCGGAAAACTTCAACATTTTGAATGACAACTAACTATCGTGTATATATGCTCCTCGACTCCTCAGAGGGCTGCAATCACGACACGAATAGCAATACGAAGAATGCCTATAGCAGTAGCAATAAGATCTTCCTCCACTAACGACCGCTACTACTACATGCTTCCACCTCACATTTAACCCTCATACGTTAGTGATATTCCAGCCCAGCCCAGCAGGTAAGGAACATCATTAGGATCGAATCTGTCCGGAACTTGCTGGAGCTCAACCACCAGAACCTCTAGTTTGAAAGGCGAGGACATGGCTGACATTTACGATGAAAGTCTCTACCGTGGATTGGTGTCCGAGGCCCGTTACGCTGTTGCCTCGGTTGGGATAATGATCTGCGACCCTAAGTGTTCGAGCCTCAGATTTCCCATTTCGCTAGGCTCGCTGCATTGTGTCACGAGTATCGTGTGCATCATGTCAGCTGAGCCACCTTCTACCACAGAGGCAAACAAACGCTCATTAGAGAGACTTCCTCTTGGCACTCAAAACTAACAAGGGAATCCAACAACACTTCATAGAGTTGCAAAAATCACATCGCGACAGATCATAATCAGCAATCATCTCAAGAAGTTCAGCACAGGAACCCCGCCACTAACAGGGTGATTTGAAAATCCCAACGACCGAAATGCAAGATCTGGATTTTACAATGAAAGAAATTCCACTACTCGAATACGAGGTAAACGAATCGCCTCGCTAGCAGCCGCCAGAAGATTTTATCGCAGCTGATATGACAGTATTAGGAACTAAATAGCTAGTAGAGCAGCACTTCACCATTTATGTGGAGTAGGAAGTACACCAGATTACCTTAAAACGGTAAACTGATTAATCACTCACAATTGCAATAACGATGATCATAAAAGACCACTTACCCCTACAATGGAGTTTCACGACCGTGATATGAAAAACACTAGCGAAAAACATATTTCACGACTATTGCAAGGCGCGAATATCGCGTTTTTCACGGAGGTTTATGCCACTTCACGTAAAACGGGTGAAACTCCAATGAACAATTATTACAGCTAATATAAGTATTATATGAACAATACCCTATTATGAACTATCACTAATGGACGACTCCCTGGTCCAGCATAGTGCGAACAGCTGGGCTCAAACATAGGAGAATCAAATGCCTAAGCAGCAGTAGGAGGGCATTCAAAATTCACTTATGAATAACGGTAAATAATTATGCATTGTGTTTACATTATTACCATTATTGCAAGAACATGATAATGAATGATATTCCCTGATACTCTCAAAATGCTCTCCAAGCCGCTTGAACTTATATACGACACCAGGCACAGCTAGGCGCAAGCTCCAGTGAGAGTTCCCGTCCTGGACTAGAGGGAGTCGCCGTGATTAGGGAAACATTCTGTGGCGCGTCTCGTCATGAAAGCGACAGAGCCGCCAGCTGTGTGGTTGAATGCTCCATTGTGCTTCTAAGAACAACTAACATCCATACAATTAGAAAATTTTTCACAAAAAGAAATTAAATTTTTTTGAAATCGTCGTTAACAAATTTCCTACACTTCATTTTCAGCCGATCAATATGCTATACCATTTGCAGTAGTTCCCATTCCCCCTCGAATAAGTGAGCCCAATAGTGATCACCTTGAAGCTCTCCGCATGCCGAATATACGACAGCTTTCTATCCTCTCCAGAAACCTCATCAGCAACGCGTATACAGTGTGTAGTCATGCTTGCCACACTATCGTGATCATACTCTTCTACCGAAAAAGCTGAGGAGATCCACTACTAGGAAACACTGAGTGTCAACAAACTCACATGTATCGCAATTACCGCCACTCTGGGACCTGTTCGCTCGGGTGCTGGTGCTAGCGGAAACATTAATATATAAGAAATAACTCCATCGAAATTAATTTCCCCTTGTGAAACCAAACACATTGTCGTGTAGGAGACCCTAGGAAAATTGGGCAAACCAGTTTTCCACAAATCGTATGAGGTCGCCGAAAATAATATTCCTCTACAATACTCGTTCTATAAATACATGATAACGAATAAAAAAATGTCCAACGACAAACTGTGGCATTCTATGTCGAATGCTGTTTTCATACCATCCCTCCTCGAACGAGTACAACAATAGAGGAAAGGGCTGTATTGAAATTCAGTGCTAGTGGAATGTTATAGACGATGAAGAGCCTCGTCTACGAGCAGATATAAAACTTTATATTCAGTGGCTTCGACTCCGAATCCGTAAGAGATGTGCGCGAACACACCGGTACGTTAGAAGGCTCCACATTGCCATTGACACGCTGACTGTCCTGCGAGTACGTGTTATTGCTGACCCTATTATGATCCTGAACAGTCACGCGGATGAGAAAAAACAATTCGAAAAAATTCATGCCATCACATATTTTGTGCCGCGATTTTACCGAAAAATTTCCGAAATTTCCGGAAACTCGGAAATGCTCGAAAATTAGCCTATGAAAATCGCTACTACATATACTGTGATTTTTCAGTTGCGACGAATTCACACAAAATCTTCATAGTTGAATCCAAGTGCTGATGACGTCTCACCTTGAAGCTCTCAACATTGACAGTGAAGACCAGTGATTCCCGATTGGCCCCTGGGACCTCATCCGCAAAACACAACGAATGACTCTTCGACTTCGACATTATAACGCAGCCTGAAAACAACATCGTCAAAAGACGAATTCCCCAATAATTTCAAAATTCTTACCAAACCTGTCTCTTCGTATCCCATCAGATTCGCCCTCAGTTACTTTCCCCTTCACCGACGCCGACGCGCAGCCCTGCTGTTCAACATCGACCTTGTCCATAGGAAAGGGACAAGGAGACTACACATCGACCATTCCAACACTTTCAAATTATGACAGTTCGAAAGTCAACGCTGAGTAATATCAAAATTATAACAATGTGAATCGATTGACACCAACGTTTTAGAAACGTTCCGTAGTCCGTGGTGATAATGTCGAATTGGAGAAAACCATCTCGAGAATTCAACTGTTCGGTTCGCACTGTATACCACCCTCAAGTGAACACAACAGAAATTGTAACCAGTGGCACCGCAACCTGCGCATCAGCCACGAGTGTACTATAACCAGCAACAAGAGCAGCATTATATAAGGAACTTGAAACTAGTTGGCATTCCTGGTTTATTACTACGTCGAAAATCCTATTCAACTGAATGATAGACAAAGATGACAAAAGCACTAATAATAGACAGAGATGCACTACGGCGTAGACTACGTATGAGCCGCCACGGATGCGCGGGTTACATATAATTCGAATAGTAGCATTTCGAGTCCAGCGAAGAATTATATCAATGAATGAGTGCTCCTACTAGAGCGCTACCAGCGATGTTGTATAATGCGTGTAATAACGTCAGGTTTAACGATGGGAATAAGACAATCTAATTTTGATACGATTTTGGAATTCTGTTTTTGCGGGTACCCATTGTCCCATTGAGACAGTCTAGGAGAAGTCCCAGTGCAGTAATGCAAGTCGATCCGCAAGACGACGAACCGATGAGCAACTCATCAGGACGATATGTGGTGGCGTAGGTGAAATCCTGAATGAATACGGAATGTACCAAACAATAAAACGATATTTTCCGAAAACCTCCTCAAAAATTTTGATATAGTCCCCTGCACACTGTTAACAAACTGTAGGCTGTGTATTTTCCAGCGAGAGCACGCAGCGATCGTCAAGGAGGTTCTACCACTATAAGAGCACTCACGTTCACAAATCCTAGAGAAACTAGCGTTGAACATTCTTACCTTCACACTTGGTACAAAACATACTTCTTCCAGAGAAATCTGTGAGCCGGGACATTGATCAGGGAACCTCACATGCCTGGCAGTATCACCACTCGGAGACATATCTAGCAAAAAAGTCTCATCCGATTTTCTGTGGAAACTTACTTTCATCGGACGAGTCGAGAAAGAGACTATCTAGTGTCGATGTTGATGCCAAGCTGTGGTATTTAAGACTATCCTCACACACTGAGTTATCATCATCAGGATGTTTCAAAATTCCACTACGTGGAAATGCCTTCTCAGATTTACGGGTGACAAGCGGATCTTTCATAATGTTTAGATACAAACGAACTGCATAGAATTGATCAATTAGCCATAAGAGCGTAAAACAAATCGGTAACCTCAACTAAAGTCAAACACTACTACATAACAAGCATGGACTCATATCAGCACACACACAAACACACTGTCCCTCCAAAAACCGTTTCCAATTATAACTCAACAACATCTACTTCTATCCGATATCCACGTGGTCACAAGAGTAGACGGAAGATAGCTCGAAACTGGCAAAAATACGCCACTAGAAACGAGCACACCACTCAGGAACGACAAAGTAAAACTAACAAGTATAACATCAAACACATTCACTAGTACAACAGTGACAACGAACAAACCAGCGGCGAGCTCGGACAACCATCGCTCACTGGAAGATCGATCTCACAATAAAATGACAACATATGATCAGAGTTGAAGAACGTTGGTAATCACCTCGTTAAACCAGATGTTATGTTGTCGCATATCCCTCAAACCGGGGAACGACACAGGAGGTATATGTGGACCACGATGGGTACTACTGCTGACTTACATACAGGAACAGCATCGGATACATCACTGACAATAGCTTGTGAAGCGGGCTCGAACGAGCTATACGCTTGGGACTCGTCTTACGAAAATACACTAATAAGTATCACAGGTGTATTGGTATAAAAGGAGACGGGAGAGCGACGCTCCACATGGAGACTACATCAACCGTAACTAGGAAAAGAAGAAAACTTTTTTTGGTATGATTTTGATCATTAATACACAATGCGATGAGTGATCACATTGACCACGTTGACTAATACGATGTAACATACATACACTCACCCACGCCTTATCAACCATCAAGAGCACTTCAGGGGGGCCTATAGGTCGCAGTGAAACACCACCACGAGGAACAGCAGCATTATGTTTGCTACTGCCCTCCATACAGAAACAGATAGAACAGTTATTGTTACTCGGATAAGTACAGAAACAAGCTAAACCCAAAGAAACATGGGGAACTCTGAATGCGAGACCTATTGAGTAACAGAGGTCGCTAATCTCAAATGACGCTATGAATGGCGACCACCGTGGACCCCGAGTGGCTACTAGAAATTCCTAAGGAACTGGTCTCGTGGGACAAGAGGAAGTTCAGAGGTAATATTCAAGAGGCAACTCTCACAATACAGAGAACGATAAATACTCAGTAGCTTGTCCATCGGAGAAGAAACACTGCCGCAAGAGCAACAGTTAAATACAACAACTAAACTATACTGATGAAAGTGGTGGACTTCGAGTATGAAAACACACGATCGGCCACCCCAGTGAACAACTTGATGAAAGAGTAGTTGAATGATGAAAGGCAGCGTCTAACATCGTGAATCTGCAGCTGAGAGCTATTATCTCAGTGCGGGTTGAATACGTCCATCAAAGGAACTACGTCTTCATAAAAAATGCGGTGTGTTGATGGACTCAACTTACATATAATACGACTCAGACCGCAAAGCCGCAAAGTCCTCCTCCATGGGGTCACTCGCGGAGAAGAGGAGGTGGAGGAACTCCTTGAAACCGCCCATACAGCTCTGACGCTTCTCGGGGTATTCCGTGTCACGAGGCTCGAAGCTGAGAGAGCGATTCAATTCCTAAAATAAAAACAAACAGGTGCCAATGGTCAACGACAAGGAGCTACACACTTTATAGCACTCAACAGGAATCACCGTCTCCAGCGACTGGGGACTCCCATAATCATCAGGGATCTCATCAGCGAAGGAGATACTGTGGTCTTTGGAATGAGCAATAATTTCATTACCTGAGGAAACACACCATATCAATCCAGACGCTGTATGAGAGAGAATCGACTCGAGTATCAGCTCCTCGAATGGAAACTGAATTATACACGGCTAACATGGTAGAATATACGAACTATAGGTGAAAAAACGCGATTGGAGTATGCTGAACTACGTGTCCTCTATAGGAAGAGGATCCAACCGTTACCCATGGAGATCTTACCGTTTCTATCCGATCGAACCGAGCGTGGCGAACTCAGCGAGTCAGCAGTATCCACTGACGACCCACGAGGCGCTAGAGTCGGACGAGGGGAAGACAGTGACAACAGGAAACCGAATCCGGAGATCTGTCCATTGTCATTTAGAGGGATATTTAGTTGGAGAATTTTTAACAATACTGCAGCACCGCCACCTGTCGAACTCTCAACGAAATGCCAAAAAGAAGTGTCGAAACAACCGCCACACATCTTCCCTTTTGTGCAACGTTGGAGTACTTTCGGGCGAGCGCTAAATCATTTCGCCATTCCGGAACCTAACTCTTCGGGCTATGTACCTCGTTCACACCCATGATCGAAATTCCTATAGTGTCAAGCCTATACATAGCATTGACACTTTTCCTTGAAAAAGCCTTTAACACTATAAGTAACCACATTAGTGTTACTCTGCTGTGCTAGCCATGGTGACACAACACATAGTCGTTGCTTGTCTACGATCATGTAAGATGCGATTTTTTGGAAGTCACATATTGTCGACCTGAACACCAACTTTCTAGGGTAAATCTGTCTTGAAAATGTTCTCTGATGGATTTAGGAACCCGACGGGGATTATGATATACTAAAGCTGATGGGAATATATGTGTCGATGACAATACATGTTTGTTTCTATACACTTATACCTCTCAGCGTGTGAAAACTCTCACTCCTGAGCTCAACTGAGGAAACGATGCCGTAGGTAAATTTTTTTGGTAGTTTCTCGAAATAACGTAGATAAATTTTCAGTTAATCTCAAACCCCTCCGATGTTAAGGTTAACCTTGCGAAATCATCAATCGGTCTATCGCAGTCTTCAAGTCAAGAATTCACTGAGCAAATCTCTAACTGTGGTGAAGGCCGAAGGTCTGCCCTTTCTCACTTGGTACGGTATATGGTACACTCTCGGTGTCACCCTCTGTCACACCTCCGTTTCCTGTCGACCCGAGCTCTACAATAAAGCTGTTAATATGATGAAAGCCGTCAATCTAGATCGCCTTGTAGACGTCGATCGTATCGATCCAGCAATAGGCAAATGGACTCTTATATTTGTCATGAACAACATCTTAGAAATACCCAGGTTGCCCTTCGTATTGGCCTCGTACGCCTGGTGGAAGCGTGCGGTCGTCACACGGTTATGAAAGTTATTGTGAAACTGCACCACTAGGTTCATTTTTGACGCCCTTTTTGTAGCATTCTTTCGACGTTGGAGGAGTCGAACGTACAGTGTATCCATTATTTGCATTGCACGAAATATCACCTATAAGGTCTACTGTGCCCAACACAGTGATGGTGAAAACACATTTGACGTAGTGTTGGTATCAATGGAGTTCCTCACTAGTGATATGAAAAACATATTTCACGACTATTGCAAGGCGCAAATATCGCGTTTTTCATGGAGTTTTACGCCACTTCACGTATTAAAACGGGTGAAACAGCAATACAGTAAGCAGTGTTGGAATATATGTTTGCTCTCCTCAGCTGAGCTCAGGAGTCAAATCACCACTTGGCATAGGAATGAACAAAAACTTGCAAGAAATTCCCCGAATTTTCATAGTGTCATCAACATGTGGTTGTCCTACGACGTGATGGGTCTCTGAACTCGACATAAGAAGAGGAGAGGGAGAGGGAGAGGCGGCAAGGGGAACCACAGTATAGCTAATGAGGTGCACGCATACACATGTGCGTGACTGCGAAGCTGTCTCCTTCATACACTAACATGTAGTTTACCATGTGCATATTTTCCCACACTGCAAGGAAATGATGGTCACCTTGTAGTAGTATTTTTGGAAAATGGTGGTCACTTCGGGTAAACCTGCAGTACCCGCTTTGGAGCTCACTCCTGTTAAAGAGGCATCGATTTTCGCGGAAATATGTCGGCGCGAGGCCAGGTTCACGAAGACCAGTACGGGCTTCACAGTAAGTCACTTTATTAATTGTGATTGACTTTGTAATTTCAGGTCAATCCGGTGTCGAGAACTG
Source organism: Perkinsus marinus ATCC 50983 (assembly GCF_000006405.1). Classification (NCBI taxonomy): domain Eukaryota; phylum Perkinsozoa; order Perkinsida; family Perkinsidae; genus Perkinsus; species Perkinsus marinus. The sequence goes on from NW_003200744.1 coordinate 166,626, forward strand.
CTCGAAGTTACGGTTTTCAGAAACTTGCAATTTCTACGGAGAAACCATTGGTGAGATGGCAGTCCTGATTGCCTCGGTAGTTTCGTCTAGGTTACTCTACCGTTTACCGCAAGGGAGTTCACTGGAAAGCGACGGGAATGCTATGAGGTTACACAGGTAGGGACAGTTGTAGTGGAATATGTCGGGGCTCTACGGGTAGTAGTAGTAGTAGTAGTAACTACTACTACCACTACTACTATTACTACTAGTAATAGTAGTAGTAGTAGTACTAGTAAGCATTAGTATTATTGATGATCTCGAGTGCCATACTCAAATTCTTGTCAAGATATTCAGTGATAGAAGAACTCCCCATATCGTGTGAATGCGTGAAACTCGCTTCATCTTACTTATTGCGTTTTAGGCGAGGAAACGTCAAGGCAAGTACATTCCCTCTGACTTGACAGACTTGCCCGTCACACAGGCTCAAGATGTGAGTAGTCTGATTAGCTTCGACCAACATTGATCTACTCCCAGGTTGGGTGGATACAGGGAGCGTATATGCGTTTGTTGGAGGAGCGGTGTGAGACGAAGCGATCAGTAGAAAGGCGGCCGCGGACGGCACCAACAGTGTCGTGGGAAAAAGAAGGATACATAGAAGTGGTGAAGTCACTTGATCATATACACATAAATATGCACATGGTAAACTGCATGTGTTGGTGGAAAATTTGGAAAAATTTCGGGAAGTTTTCACTACGGGAATTTCAAACTCAGCTGAGGAAAGTGAATATATGTTGTGCTGAATGGATTTCGAACAGATTCCCAAAATATCAACCCCGGTGGAAGTCGGAGATGCGCGAGGTATGGTGAAGGGAAGCCAAACTGCGAGGGCACCGAATGGCTGGTCGGGTGATAAGCGGGAGTGGCGTCCATCTACTGCGAGGGTTGATCGCAAAACGCCGGATGCGGGGATAGAACCTAAGCCTGTGGTTATACCAAGGGTGAAGGCTGCCGCGCGCTCCCGCTGTGCCAAGAAGGCCGTCCGCCCGAAGACTGCTGTGAAGCCCGCGGTGTCGGAATCAAAGACAGATGATAATAACGAAGACGCTATAAGGTGGGGTTTCAACGTGGGAGTTATGACTTGGAGGAGTTGGCGGAATTGTGGTAGGCCAAAAAGTGCACATCCGGCTGGCAGTTGGGACAGTTGGACTCACTCTAGAAGGGTGTCTCGCACTAAGAGGCCGCCACCACTGCAACAAGCTGCTATACGAAGTGAGGCATGTGGGATTAGGATAGCAGTCTGGGGGGGGATATGCACATGGTCAGCTACATGTGTCGGTGACAATACGAAAATTTCTGAGAAAATTTTGGGATATTCTCGTTTTTTTCTGTGCATTTGTACCCGAACTTGCATATGAGCTTGTATAAACTGTGAAAAGGCTCCTGACCTCAGCTGAGAAGAGCGGACGTAATTTCCAACGCTGTGTTGAACTTGAAATTGATCCCTTCGTACTGTGGCTCTCACTGGTTTTCATAGAGTGTGTATTTGTTATTATCAGTAAGTTACGGTCGGAGTGGTATGGATTTTATTTTTCTTCTTTCTTTAGTGCTGGATCATCTGCCTTGTGTTGTAGGTACTCTGGCCAAGGGTGTAGCGAATGCCTTGATGAAGTCATGCGTAGACACTAGGTGGGGCCGCCCTAGGAAGAGTTGTGATGTCGTCCGGTGAGTAGGGCAAGGCGTCTATCGCAGTGGCTAGTGGGAATAGTTTTGGTATGTGAGTTCGATTCTAACCAACTACGGTATTTCCAGGTCAAATCTCGGTATTTTATTGGTAAAATTTTAGCCAAAAAATTAATTTTGTCGGGGAAAATTAATTTGAATTGGAATTGCTGTAGTATAGGTGGTTGTATACCAGTTGTGGTAGAAAGTATACTTGTAATGGTCAGATATAGTGACAGATTTCTCATCAGTGAGGGCCACAGTCCGTTCGTTGTACGTTGAATGTGATTATGGTTATGCATATTTGAAGCCCCTCATGTGTTGTTGTCCATACTAGAGACAGTTGTGTTGGAGTATTTACTTGTCCCTCATGTGTTGTTGTCTATACTCGAGACAGTTGTGTTGGAGTATTCAGTTGTAACTGAGGGTATTGCTGTTGACTGTTCGAAGCAGTGTGGGGAACACCTACACACGGTTTGAATAACAGTCACGAATATAAACATTCCAGTTGAATATACGGAAACTAAAATTACTTGCAAAATAAAATAAAAAAAACTACTTAAAAATTGAGATTACTTGTAACATTGCTTACGATAGTTGATGCCAAGTAGTAGCTTCTCGAATTCGCCCGAGAAAAAAGATCGCTAGCTGAAAGTTTTGGTGATATTTTGAAAATTCGGGGGGGATTTTGGGATGTTTTTGTTGGTTTCTGTACACTTCTACCCGAATTCATATGTATACTTTCATAATCAGTGAGGGAACTCCTAAGCTCAGCTGAGGAAAGCAATCACATAGCACACTCGAGCACATCCTGAAACTCTTACCTGCTCGTGCTTAGTGAAGCAATGGGGTTCAAATCGTTTACTATGAATTCTCAAAGAGAGTCTACGAGTGATTATATCAACAATAAACAACTGCACTCGTGAAGTCGTGAGACTTCTACCAATGGCAATGGTAAAAAAGCCGTAAACTCATAGGTTCTCTATGAGGAGTTCCCCTCGCATGAATATAAGGTGGATGGTGACTGTAAGGCACTTAAGTGTCACCGCACTTATTTTGATAGTTCTATTCTGACCACCGTGATGGTTGCAAAGCGTCGGTATCATCGCACTGCGGCCTCGGCGTTTCCGAGAGTGTTCATTGTCATTACGACCGGGGCAATACTGTGCTTGGTTTTCCTCATGGTGTGGTATAAGCAATTACAGGAGTACATGTAGGTGGCATACATGTTGTGCATGCGTGCAAGCCTGGTCAGGGATACTATAACGAGCTTCAAGACCGATGTTGACGGCATATCACGGCGACTGAACAAGCTCATTCGTATGGAGCAGGAGAGGCGAACTGATACCGAGATTGTTCGCTCCTATGTAACTCACCAGCAGCGCAACGATGAAAACACAGAAGCAGTTGAGGTGGCCGCGAAAGTCGTCCCTGAATCTACGGACGTCGGCAAGCCACGGAGAATGTGAGTTGTGAGTGATTCATCGCTGGTGTGGTTTGTATGATCGTTTCTGAGCAGTTACATGTTCACTTATGGTGGCCCTCCTGCGTGGTCACCCCCGGTTCAAATGCCTCTGGGGTTTTGTCTTGGCATGGAAAGCGCCTTGCAACAGGAGATCAGGGTCGAGGTAAGAGTGGTTGAGTTACAATGTTGCTTCCCTCGGCTGAGTTCAGGGGTTTTCGAAATTATAGAGGTTTACATACGAATTGCTAATAACTAATTTACATACATTGAGGGGGTTGCAGAAATCAGCAAGAATTTTCCGAAATTTCCTCAGAATTTTTATATCCTCACCAACACATGTACCCACACAAGACGGATAATGTGACGGTCAGCTAGTCTCATACCTTATCATGCATCGTTGTTATCCTGGTAACAGACCTATACTATCCACTGTACCCACAGGTACGGTACCTAGCCCTAGCAATTCACTATCATTAAGAAAGCAATTCCAGTATAGGTCTTCACATACGAATTAAGAGCAGAAATTAATAGAAACTTTTCACAATTTTAATATTTTCACCAATGCATGTAGTTGACCATGTGCATATTTTCCAACATTGCTTACATCTGAGTGTTCCCCTTGGAAGGTGTTGGGACCACCCGTGGATGTCACCAAAAAGGAGTTCACCGACCCTAAAGCCTTGAAGCCATTCGTGAGCTTAGCGGGAATAACATTTTTCCTTCCCCCATAGTGTTCTCTACTTAGGTGTTATTGAATCGGTTGAAGAGCATGCCTTCTGACGCACTGATGATATTCAACGACGCCTTAGATGTGTGGTTCACGCCTCATGCCAGCGAGGAAGCATTTGTGAAGGCGTAAGAATAGTCGATGCAATTGGTTTCCTCAACTGAGCTCGTAGGTTTCGTCACCATTTTATGAAAAATCACACGATTTTGGGTATAAGTGTACAAAAATCAACGATTATTTCGCAAAATTTCCTCAAAATTTCCATATTCCTAGCCAACTCATGTAGTTGGCCGTGTGCATATATTCCCGCACTGATGTGAAGGATGATGATAACATCGAGGCAGGTTCGAGAGAGAACTGCAAATTCCAGAAGACACTATTTTGGTCTCGGCGGAGCGTAACTGTTGGCCTCCACCAGAGAGGATGCCCTACTGCCGAGACTACCCTGCCAGTGAGCATGGGACTACATATAAATACGCCAATACTGGTGGCTGGATGGGCCGAGTTAAGACAAGTATTTCCCTACTAGAAGGTAGAGGGGGATGGCGATCGTCGTCGTTGTTGTTGTTGAGGGATGTGTTCAGCGTGGACGGCTTGCATTATGGATGGCAAAGATGAGCAAGGCTGCGTGCAGTGGTTTTACAGAGATGCTAAGGAGAGTCGACAGTAGGGCTATAATGTACATCGTGAAACGCTTCGCTCCGCTGTAATCGGGACGAAGGCATTTCACCATTAAATTCCAGGCCGCCTTTCTCACGTGTTTACTTACTTTGCCGACTGGTATAACAGGCGGAATTTTTCACTCAACGATTATTGAGATTGTGTGATTTCAGATATAGGGAAAACGTTGGAGCCTTTAGAATTGCCCTGGACGACACGCAAATGATATGGCAAACACTGTGGGGGACGAAGTTTGCTAATGTGAGGTGTTGGGAATATTCGGATGATGAAATGTCATGCCCTAGGTGGAGCGTGCGTTCCTTGAAGTGGACAGGGCAGGGTTTGGGGAGGAGGATGCGGGGAAGCTGGTGAACCCAGAAACATCGACGACGCCGTTGGTGGTCCATTTTAATGGGCCCAAGGACACTTTGGTGCAGTGGATGAAAGTAGGCTATTAACATTCAGAGCTTGTATTATTCCTATGCTGACAATGTTAACTGCTGTGAGACTAAGTGCGGATGAGAAGAAGTTCCGTGTGTGACAGCTTCAGTAAGCTTAGCATAATCACAATATAGCAATGTTGGAACTCCGTGTGTCGCATACACGGTACAAGTCGGTATGGAAGTTCTTATTAACAAATCCCAAGAAATGGTAGAACTTCTATTATTGCTATGCTGACAATGTTAACTGCTGTGAGGCTAAGTGATGATGAGAAACAGTTCCCTGTGTGACAGCATTAGTATAATGCAGTATAATGCACAGTATAAGCCGGCATGAAAGTCCTGAAGAATAAAACCTAACGAGTGTTAGAAGTTCTAAGTTAGAACTAACACTGTTAGTTCTAACTTGTTGAACTTGTGTTAAATCTATGCTGACAGTTCTCACTTAGGAGTGTTTTATAGTTAACTGCTGCGAGCCTTACGTGCTGATGGGAGGAAATTTCCTGCGTAGAATTGTTAGTATTATAGCGTGAATTGAATGTTTCTATTATCGAGAGCATTTTCTGGGTGGTAGAAAAGTGACGGCTCGGGTGACTCAGTAGTGGGGGGAAATATGCACATGGTCAACTACGTGTGTTGGTGACAATATGAAAATTATGAGAAAATTGTGGGCAACTGTTATTGATTTGTGTACACTCCTATCATTAGTGAGGGATATGTTCAAATGTGGTGTTGATGTAAATCTCGCTCGCCCGGAGGTTTGTGTGAAACCGTCAATTTATTGTTAGAAGTGGAGGAAGCATTACCAACTAGAGCCTGCGTTCCAAGAGGGGAAGGTCACCTTCTGGGGAGAGGTGAAGGATTTTTATAAGGACATATGTCCACATAATTTCATGCCGCGATTGCCGCCTAAGAAAGTGAGGGAAAAGTGTCGTGACCGGGGATCGAACCTGGGTTCTTTAGCCGGTACATGGACGGCGATGGAGAGCTGATTTCAAGTGTTCGGAGGTATGCTTGGGCAAGGACTGGCGGTGTGCTGCGGACACGAGGACGAACCCTCCGAAGGCTCCTGAGATTTCAATTGATGGCACTGCGTTCGCACTAGGAGGCGTAAGGAAGGATCGCGGTGTTGGGATGTTGGCACTCCTCAGCGGAGCGCAGGAGTTTGTGGACGAATTGGAAGAGTCTATACGTGAAGTGTATAGAAACTAACAAGAATCTTACAGAATATTCATATTGTCATCCACACATATGGTTGTCCATGTGCATGTCCCCCCCACACTGATGTGATGATGGTCATGTCCCTCACAGGTCTTGGCCGAATGCGATCCATCGTCAGCAACGCCGTGTTGTAGCGCAACTGGATGGTGTGGTGGCAGTAGTGCTCACTGTGACTGTGTCGACTGTATAGACTATCGTAGAGTTGCACGCATGAGGGAATTGCTGTGATTTCATACACGAAGACGATGTTATGTTCAAGGCTGTTAATTGGTGTGGTTGGAGGGGGAATAGGACCAGGCATATAACAACACAAGGGATAGGTATGAGGAAGAAAGCATACTACAAGAGTGTACACACATATGAGCATTATAGCCATAGCCTAGCTAAATGATAGCACTATAGCGTGAACAATAGGGAACAGAGACACGATGATTGGGACAGACATCCAACAGGAATAGGGCGACTTTGTTGCATTGATACCGTAGACTGGAGGATCTCCCTTGCTGGTCGCGCACGTTGTATATTTGTATGCACATGGTCTTGCATGAACGGCTTCATGTGGAACACTCTTGAGCCTGTGGAGAATCGGATAGCTACTCTCGAGGCCTTTGCTGTTGGGTTGACTAAGTACTACTCCCAACTACTTCAAGACTGTAGACCTGCGGGCTTGCCAGGATGGAAATTTGCGGATCACGAAATTGAACGTTTAGTGGTGATCCTGTCGTACTTGTACGAGAATCAGAACGGCTACTATCTGCAGCAGAGAAACACGGCTCGTCGGGCAAGGGTCAATGAGGAGACCCAGGCTTCGGTACGTCATCTAGGTATCAGCAACAGATGTCTTAGACACCAGTTCTCTGTGAGTGCTGATAAATGGATGGTATGGTGTTGTAGTTGTAGTAGATGTGAGGAGGTGAAGCTGTTGTAGCGTTATATTGTTGATATGGACGTTGATCCGAAAAAGCCAGGCAGCTTCGCTCCGCTGTGGGCTACCATTGGAGCCGTTAATCAAGTTGATCAGCATGTAAGCTATGACGTCACGTTATATTCATTACTACTGCTTCCTCATTGGAGTTTCACCCGTTTTACGTGAAGTGGCGTAAAACTCGGTGAAAAACGCGATATTCGCGGTGATATGCAGTAGTCGTGAAATATGATTTTCACTAGTGTTTTTCATATCACTAGGGTGAAACACCAATTCCTTTTCATGTGTTGTTGTTATTGCAGATTGGCTGTAGTCCTCGCTCGGTGAAGCTCGTGGCGAAGAAACATATATTTCTTATACTGCCAGATCGCGACGCCAGTGTTGGGATGAAATCTGGAAAGTGAGTTCAAATAGAGGTCTGCATTATTGTATTGTGCTCAATTTCAGAGCGGTCCGTATATTCCCGTGCTCCTTGAACTCGCACGATAGTCTGCGTAGATGGCATGCTGGGGAAAAAGTAGCCGAAAATGCAGTAGCTCTGTCGTGGACGGTAAGTTGCTGAGGAAATCAGTGGAGTTTCACCCAATACACAATCTTCAGTAAATAGCTACATAGCCTTTCCCTTAGCTAATTTATCGCTTCTTACTCATCTGTATATATCTGCCTTTTCTATCTATCCCATTCTGCTCTAGTCGTTGAGTAGAAAAGTGCACTAGTGATATGAAAAACAGTAACTGCATAGCGAGAATATTGGGGTTTTCACAGAGTATTACGCCACTTCACGTAAACGGGTGAAACTCCAGTGACGAGCAATTTGAGTTCAGCCGTCGTCGGGAAAGACGAGGGCCACAAAGGGTCGGGTCAAAGTTGAGGCCAAAGCCATCGAGGAGGACGATTGGTGCGCTCTGTGGATCATGACCAGTGACGAATTTGAAGCGGGGACGGTATCGTTTTGCTGTTGGGAGAAGGAGTATAGGAAGTATTATATTCGACATAACAACGACAATATTGATGTAATTCGACGAGATTTTGGTAAGAGTTGGTGACAAGTAGTTGGTTGTGCAGGCATGTGTAGAGGAAGTGGGCAGTAGCGGCTTTAAGCAGGCGGCGTCTTTTAATTTATTATTGCGATCTGGTAGGGTACCGGGATCGAACCTGCGACCTTTCCAATGTGCTCCTGTTACAGACTGCGACCCGAGAATCAATCGAAACGGCAGTAGTGTGATGAACATTTCGATCGACCCTAGTGTGCTTGAGGAGCATCTGCGGTAGAAAAAAGGAATCTTTCCGCGTGCGGTGGATGAGGGTGTTGCTCAGTTCTGACAAGTCGCGAGTAGAGGCGCAGGAGGCCGAGCAGGTGAGTGTCGGCGTGGGAAAATATGTTCAGTTTCCCCGAGCTTCCTGCGCTCGAGAATTATGAATATTCGCACACGGTTATGCGTAAAAGTGTAGAGAAATCAAGGAAAATTCCCCAAAATTTTCCAAAATTTTCCAAATTTTTATAGTTTCACCATCACATGTAGTTGACCATGTGCATACATTTCCACAGTGGTGAATGTCGCCGCCAGCTGTATGTGATATATGTTCGCTTCCTTCAACTGAGCTCAGGAGTTTCCTCATTATATTATGAGAATTTACCGTCGAATTCGGGTAAGAGTGGGCAAAAACCGACAAAAATTTCTCGAAATTTTCTCATAATTTTCATTTTTTCATCAACACGTAGTATACTCCCACATTATCAATTTCTCAGGGTTCTTCCACCGTCGGTCGATTGGAATCCGGAATATTACACGACAGGTTCTCCTCCACGTTATACAGGCTCGGCCATTCCATGTGATGCTCAGTTCGATTCCTAGTCGGGGAAGCGGGTCCTCTGGTGCCGAGCGTGGCGAGACAGACGTGGTAAGCAGGGGGGAGGGGCGCTTGATGGTGGTGCTTAGATTATCTTATTATGCAGTCGGCGCGGTCTCAGAAACGTACTCGAGATTTGCGATCGGCTCGGCAGAAGGTCAAGAAGAAGGATGGTACTCATAGTAATACCGGTAGTTATCACCGCGGTCAACTGGTGAGTGCATGGGTGTAGTGAAGTTTGTAAGGGAAGGATGTGTTCAGGTTCGGCCTAGTGTCGTGTATGACAGCGTTTTCGACTTGACACTAGAGCACGATGAGGCTCCGGATGTCTCTCGGATCGACCCTGCACCATCGACGGCCTCCGTCGCTGCGTTACTGGTCAGTTTTCAGCGCTTGCAAGATTTTGGTATTTTCGGGGCTGTTAGGAGTTGGAGGAGGCTAGACGGGCGCTGAGTGTTGCTTTGGATAAGGAATTGGAAAGTCAGAGGAAAATTAAACTGTTGCAGAAGCAGTTGGAATCTGGCAGAGAGGCTCAGGTGGGTCTGTGTGCATCATAGTTGGGGTTCGGTTAATCATGAGGGTCGTTGAGAAATAGTTTTCAACATATGGTCAGTGCAGTAGTGAAAGGCAAGTATCATCTAGAGAGGAGGAATAGGTGTCCAAGCGTTTTTTTTTTCGAAAATGAGAGTAAATGTTAGTAAAAGTGTAGAAGTTAGGATGAAAACGCGACATTTCCTCATGCATGCTCTCCTCGTATATCATGACTAGTATTTCCTATAGGAAGTGAAGCAACTAAGGAGAGAATTGAGTAGAACTAAGGAGAAGCTTGAGAAGGTGGAGGCCGAGGCTCGCGAGAAGATAAGGACTTTACAGCGTGAACTGGCTTTGGAGTTGGAGGCGAAGGACGAGGCATTGGTAAGGAAAAACCGCAACAACAGGCACTTTCGCGTTGTGCGTGCGTGCGTGATGAATTATCTTGACTGAACTACCGACCGTCCGAGGGCATCAGGTGGATCAAACGAGTCCTCTATATTCCGAGGTTTGCAGAAAAACTCGAGTACGCCCACAGCTTCAAGAAATATGTGCGAAAACAATTTTTGACGAAAAAACGTCCAGCCCGGGGATCGAACCGGGGACTAACTTCAGGATCGATTTGGGTGCACGCTTCGAAATCTATGACTATCAAATGAGCAATTGCAAATCATTTTTGATCATCTCACCTCCACAACGATCATTACATTTCCAAAAGTTGTGGACTATTCGAGCTCCACCCCTTCGTCACGAAGGCCTAGTTAGGAGGGTTGTTTTACAGTGTACAGCAGGACTTTATGCAAAGCGATATTCTCATATTTTGGGAGTTCGAAATTCAACGTGATAACTATGGAGTTTCACCCGTTTTACGTTAAGTGGCGTAAAACTCGGTGAAAAACGCGCAATTCGCACTATGCAGTAGTCGTGAAATATGTTTTTCATATCACGGTCGGGAAACTCCAATGTGAATCAGTTGACAACTTAGTCTAAGCTTATTGTTATGCTATCGAAATGAAGATAGCCATAACGAGCATTTTGATTTTACATTCAACTGTTTGGTTTACACTGTAGAAACAAACTGAAGTTCTCGAGGAAAAGCTGGAGAGAAAACAGGCTAGTCAGGAGGAAGCGCTCGACAATATGAAGTCGTTAAGAAAAGAACTAAAAAAGAAAACTGAGCGGCTGAGGGCACTGCAGCAGCAGCAAGAAATGATGGTGACTTTGGAATTTATGAGAAGTAGTTTAGGAGCTTTGCTTAGGGTATGGTTGATGACAAAAGAGTGGTATCGTTGGAGCAGGAGTTGCAGACAGAAAACCAAAATGTGATGAGATCTCTTAGGAGGGAACTGGAGAGGAAGGAGGTGATGATGAAGAACCTCCGAGATCAGCTTGAAAAGGTGAAGGTAGGGGAGTTCGATGATAGTTTGGGAGGAGGCATTCGGTGATGGTTTAACAGGGGAGTATGGGAGCACTGCGAGCTGAGAAGGAGGAAGCGCGGAATGCTAGTCGGCAGGCTGTGCTCAGGCTGGAGGGGGAGTTGGCGGAGGCTGAAGCGAAAGTAAAGGAGTTTAAGGAGGAACAGGTGGGTGGGGAATTTTTCATGTTTCCGAGGGAAACTCATTTTGCTAGGAACACATTCTTCAATCAGTTTCCCATGCACATGTCATCATCGCATTAGGAGCATTTCTACCATTTTTATAAAACTCTGGGGAATGTTATTTTTCAAAGATATACGGGTCTCTGGTGGGGGTTAATCGTAGTACTCATCGTGAGCCTGGCTGTGGTAGTTGATGAGAAATCATCACGTGTCTGGTTCTCAGGCTTACATTCAGTGGTGGCTTTGGTGATGATGTAGAAAAAACAAGTAGCGTTTCCGAATCTTCAAACTTGGCAAGATTTAAAACATTGTGACGATTCTTTGCAGTTGAAAAAATCGTTTTCTTTTCGGGCCGGTTTGAACATAATATGTGTAGGAGGCGGCGGATGCGAGGTGGCAGGAGGCGCAAGTTGAGAAGCAGGCTAGAGAGGCAGAGATTGTCGAGCTGAAGAGAAC
>NW_003212463.1:0-1489 GCF_000006405.1 Perkinsus marinus ATCC 50983
TTTCCTTGTTGTTCAGATCGACAAGTCGAATCGTGCGAGGGGAAGAATCAATGAGTAGTGATTTTGGAGGTATGCCCCCACAGCACCCTATACGAGGGAATTTGACTTATCCTAACATCCCTCGAGATGCTTCTGGGGAGGGCTCCTCTCCTGGAGAATGGCAGGGCCATTCACCGATGCCATCATCATTGCCTCCGACAGTGCCACTGGCTTCTAGGAGTCCGATATCGAGGAGACCTGCGAGGGTAATAGCGGAGGGACGTCATGTGATGTCGGTATGGAGTGTGCGAGGCCTGTGTGAGCAAGCATGTGTGGATGTTCTATCATACGTTCGTCGGGATCACGCTTATTCCTAGCTTAGAAAGGGCATCGGGGATTCGGATGGAATCAGCAGTGTCTGAATATCTGTTGATGAAGAGTTGGAGTTAACCACGCATGATGCTCAGTCCTTCGTGAACTCGAAATGATTCATCTCTTCTCAGTCACCAGCTTCATTTCGAAGATCACAAACGGCATCTAATTTTATGCCCAGTCCTCGCTCTCGAGTCCCTTTGCCATCACCGCGATCGGGTATGCCCCTTAAAAAAGTACCGGCGCGGACTGCGATGTAGCTATCGTCCGGAGATACACTCGGACTATCTATTCATCCCTTGCTGTGGCTCTCTACCTCATGATGCCTGTGAGCCTTTGTGAGGATGCACTCGAAAGAATATCCTAATTGTTTGCGTTATTTGCAACTTCACACTCTGTAATTTATCTATCATCCGAATCCGTATCGGTTCCTATGGTTCAATTATCACTGCAATCATTATCGCCTAGTGAGTTGACTAACGACTCATCCGTAGTTTTGTATGTTGATAGTAATGATACTATTGATATGTAGCGGTGGAAGTATGTATAAGTCACTATTTTCGCTGAACGTTGACTGTGGTTCTACGTTATTGGAGCAACGCTTGGAGCTTCGAGGGTCCGCTGAGACTACGCGGACGAATCATAGTAATGCTTGTTTCCCCGCGCCTGATAGAGTTGTGTACAGTTCAGTCGAATATTCTTGCGCCTAAGGGATGTGCTCTCGAAAAAGAGTGTATTTGAAATCGGATTAGATCGATTCGATTTAGGATTACACGGAGAGTAACACTTGTAGCCCTCTCGAAACAGTGTCCCATTGAAAGTACTCGGAGGTTCTTCTTCTGGCGGCAAATAACCCCGCAGTATTACTGAAGGTGAGACTTAATACTGCATGCAAACGAAGTGGGAGATACTTTGAGGTCGCTTGCTGTTGGAATGGATCTTCCTATCTGTTGGTGTAGTGGCATAGCCGCCCCATCCCGGATGAACTGATATTCTGAGTGCGTGCGCTTGTCAAGTTGATTGACTGTAGCATATCTTGTAGTGGCATAGCCGCCCCATCCCGGATGAACTGATATTCTGAGTGCATGCGCTTGTGAGTTGATGGACTGTAGCATATCTTGTAGTGGCATAGCCGCCC
>NW_003206297.1:0-1347 GCF_000006405.1 Perkinsus marinus ATCC 50983
GACGAAGAAATGAAGTTCCAATTCGATGTTGTGTTCATCTATATTAATCACACAGTAACAATACTCTGATCGTATATCCTCGATGTATACCGACCACGTCGTGTTCAGTTCCGAATGTGGTCCGGTATGGCGGTAATACTACTCTCCATCTCGGGCTACCCTCCAACTGACTACCCTCTAGACTTGAGCTCCTGCCAGGAGGTTGATTAGGTAGAATACTTAGACATAATAGCAGAAGGGGGCGCCTATACTCCAATAATCGTACGTGAGTATCATCCTTCTACTCGACATTTGCTGTGCACTCGAGGTATTGAGCAAATGCTCACCATTGTGCCAAGTGGAGATCCTCACACTAGTCTCCCCTTTCATGTATGAGGTGATAATCTCATGTGATGTCATAACGTAACAGTATATGTTGGCAGAAACATGGTCATAATGATGCTTGAACATGAGCCATCATATCTCTAGAAGGGTCAAAGCGTGCCTTCATCTCTCTAAAGAGCCTATTAGGAGGAGGTAGAGCTCCTTCACCGTCTAATGCGCGAACCGCTTGAGACGCTAAAAACTCCCCTGATTTACGACAAGCCAATGAGTGATGATGATGATGCCGTGATCCCATCACCTATAACTGGTGCGAACTTGAAGCCCTCTCCGGAGAATCCCGTCGCTAATTGTATTCTACCATCAGGGGCATCCCAATGTGTTCCAATGATGAAGTCATCTGATAACCACACTCATCATCCAGGAGCACTTCTACTCCGTTTTACAGTCATTCATGCAGCTTAGTTGATATAAACATCTACCATAACTGCATGCATGAGTTGCATCCAATGCTGGTAGATATTGAGCTATGAAATCATTAGTACTGGACTCAAGATAAGGATCCTTCTCGAGGGGTATCTGGGGGGGGGGGCGGGGGTAGAAGAAGAAGAGCTCATCCTTGAATACTATAAATAGAAAAAACATTGATATATATATCACATCTTTGATTATCTCAGTTGATCTCGTTAGTGGGAGATTAGGTAATTGAACCTTAAAGGGTAGGATGTGTTGAAGACTCCTGATAATGTGTCCATCTTGGTGTTGCCCTGTCTTAATCGCACCAATCTAATGATGATGATAAGTATGGTCATACGATACATAACTGAACAACTTATTACCCCTCCACGCATAGCCGGCATGCAATAGACTCCTACTTCCCTTTCAGTAAAGTGAGGATGACGACTATGAACAGCTGAGAGAAGGAGTGAGCACCACCAGTAGCAACAGCAGGAGTAGGAGTAAGAACATGTTGCATACTGAGTATTATAGGCATTGAGGATGTTTCATGCAATGGCAAGTCTTCCA
>NW_003203288.1:0-748 GCF_000006405.1 Perkinsus marinus ATCC 50983
GGCTACTACAGCGGCCCCGTCTACTACAGCCGCTCCGGCCACCACAGCTGCCCCGGCCACCACAACTGCCCCGTCTACTACAGCGGCCCCGTCTACTACAGCCGCCCCGGCCACCACAATTACCCCGTCTACTACAGCCGCCCCGGTTACAACAACCGCCCCGTCCACTACAGCCGCTCCGGCCACCACAACTACCCCGTCTACTACAGCCGCCCCGGTTACAACAACCGCCCCGTCCACTACAGCCGCTCCGGCCACCACAACTACCCCGTCTACTACAGCCGCCCCGGTTACAACAACCGCCCCGTCCACTACAGCCGCCCCGGTTACAACAACCGCCCCGTCCACTACAGCCGCTCCGGCCACCACAACTACCCCGTCTACTACAGCCGCCCCGGCTACTACAGCGGCCCCGTCTACTACAGCCGCTCCGGCCACCACAGCTGCCCCGGCTACTACAACTGCCCCGGCTACTACAGCCGCCCCGGTTACTACAACCGCCCCGGCCACTACAGCCGCTCCGGCTACTACAACTGCCCCGTCTACTACAGCCGCCCCGGTTACTACAACCGCCCCGTCCACTACAGCCGCTCCGGCTACTACAACTGCCCCGTCTACTACAGCCGCCCCGGTTACTACAACCGCCCCGTCTACTACAGCCGCTCCGGCTACTACAACTGCCCCGTCTACTACAGCCGCCCCGGCTACTACAACCGCCCCGTCTACTACAGCCGCTCCGGCTACTACA
>NW_003203883.1:0-1031 GCF_000006405.1 Perkinsus marinus ATCC 50983
GGCATCATACAACTACTACTACTACTACCATCGATCATCGACTTCTTCTCCTTCTTGCTGTTTGTTTTTTGTGTTGTTGGAGATGCTAACATAATATGACCCCTCCAATCCAATGCAGCTATAGCCACTCCATCGTCATCATCATTAGATAATAGAGAACTGCAGCAGGAAGCTGCACCTGCTAGACCATTATTCTTCCTTTCATCATAGAATAGATGAGTAGGTCTCGAGAACATACCATTACTATTATTATAATTAACACAAGCAAGTGATGATGTATTATGCGATGGTATGAATGATAATATCTTGCCACCACCACCATCACCTCTATTATTGGGTATATATTGTAATGATGTGCAACTAGGTAGACCAGCAGCATCTTGGTATATCATTGATAACCATAGATTATGTCTAGTAGCTAGAGGCCATTCTGCAATAATATTACTACCACAACCACAACCACCACGACTATTATGACCACCACGTATATCCATAATAGATACGCAAGCATGTCTCCTACTTGCTGCTGCTAATTGATAAGGGGAAGATGGTCCTAAAGTACATAATGCAGTCCAGTAATAAATCTCATCAACATCCCAATTTTGCGTTATACCAACATGGTATGGTAATGGTTGAGTATTGTTCATTGTTCTAACTTTAGGATAAGTTGGAGTTCTCATATCGACCATAGATAATCTAATACCACCAAGGAATAATACAGATGGATGAAGATAGGAATAAGCAACACCAGTAAACCTTCGATGATTATCGAGATTACCAACAACCTGCTCTTGCTCTTCCTGTTCAGATGCTGCTGATGATGGTGACGACGCTACACTATCATCATCATCATTAGCAGACGACAACGACATTGAGGATTGAGGGGTAGGATAGAATAATGGAGGAGGAGGAGGAGGAGGCGATGATGATGATGATGGACTCCTAATAGTACCACTATTATCTGATAGAATACTATTCAATACTCCACCATTGCTGGCAATAATAACAACTTTCCTATTATTACCATTATT
>NW_003206500.1:0-1316 GCF_000006405.1 Perkinsus marinus ATCC 50983
CAACATAATCATATAGAAGTGACTGAATGTACTTGTGCAGTGTGGGCGTTCAAAGAATTAAGTGCCTGGGTGTCTACTTATGCCTATGGGGTATACCATGGTCGCATATCTGTGACCGAATGTCGCCTAATATCTCAGTCTGGAACACCAGTCGCTTGTGACACTCTAAAATGATTCACCCACGCTGCCTTGACTACGGAAAGTTGACAAGGCCATCACCATAAGTCACGTTTTCTCGCGATATTGTTATTATCAACCCTCAGTGGCCTCAAACGGCCCGGGCCTCCCCGGGAGCTTCGTGTATCTAACTCGTTGACTTACAGACTGAGAACAACGAGCTTCCTACTCCTGTGAATTCATTTTGACGCCTTGTTCCCCTCGAACTGGGCCCACCACCCCTCCCCCCGATGCGTGCCCATATCATTATGATCAGTATGTATGATATTATCATAAACCCTCCCCCACTTTGCTGTCTCTTTGAACGGCCTGGACACTCGACACCATTTTGCACCCATCCTCGTGCCCAGCCGTCGGGTCCATCCAAGGTTGCTCGTGACTCGTCAGTCCACAATACCTTTCCGAAGTCTGTCTTCATATTATCCCGTGCCCACTGGACCCTCTTTTCCCTGTGAACCTTGGTTAAAATCGGCCTTGGATCAGCCTTTCTAACTTTTGCAGTGTCACGTAACATCTTGCATCCCGTGCTTTTCGATCCTGTTTCAACCCCAGCAGCTTTAAAAACTCTTTGCTGGTGCATAGCGGGTTCTTGTTCAGTGCCCGCTTGATCTCGGTCCTTTCTCGCGGTGACACTGAAGTTTTGTATGCTACCCCGCCGCGTGTACTTTTTCGAAGGATCGTTCGTATAACGAATGATTGTACGATGATCTCGGCCCCATTTCTTCGCGATTTTCAGCGTTCTCATGCCATCAGCAAGCCACTTAAAGTGGCCCACTTTACTATCATAGCCTTTTCTTCTTCAGTTAGGAAGTTGTTTTTGGCCATCTGGGTTGCGGACAACAGAACTGCTTAAGGAATTTGCACGCCTGCACACGGTCATTTTAGCACGCGCCTCAATAAGTCGATCGGGAGTTCGGTTTACCCAACCAAACTCCTAGTGTATACTTGTTATATGGATACCTCCACTATGCTGAGAGACTGGTCCTAGGTCTATGAGCAAAAGGAGGCCCAGTGGAGGCTGTAATTTTGTCTCGAGTGGCACTAGGGTTACACGCAACGAGTAGGATCCCTTTTCTTTTACGAAATCATGATGAATGGTGGGAAAAAATTGGGGACGTAACAGATCATCTGCTACGCCC
>NW_003217080.1:0-966 GCF_000006405.1 Perkinsus marinus ATCC 50983
CAGTGGTCTCGACCGGTGCGTCAGTGGTCTCGACCGGTGCGTCAGTGGTCTCGACCGGAGCCTCAGTGGCCTCGACCAGAGCCTCAGTGGTCTCGACCGGTGCGTCAGTGGTCTCCGCCGAAGCTTCAGTGACCTCGACCGGAGCTTCAGTGGTCTCGACCGGTGCTTCATTGGTATCGACCGGAGCCTCAGTGGTCTCGACCGGAGCCTCAGTGGTCTCGACCGGAGCCTCAGTGGTCTCGACCGGAGCCGCAGTGGTCTCAACTGGTCCCTCGGTGGTCTCGACCAAAGCCTCAGTAACCTCGGCCGGAGCTTCAGTTGTCTCGATCGGAGCCTCAGTGGTCTGGACCGGAACCTCAGTGGTCTCGACCGGAGCGGCAGTGGTCTCGACCGGTGCGTCAGTGGTGTCTACAGGAGCCGCAGTGGTCTCGACCGGAGCCGCAGTGGTCTCGACCGGAGCGGCAGTGGTCTCCGCCGAAGCTTCAGTGACCTCGACCGGAGCTTCAGTGGTCTCGACCGGTGCTTCGTTGGTCTCGACCGGAGCCTCAGTGACCTCGACCGGAGCTTCAGTGGTCTCGACCGGTGCTTCGTTGGTTTCGACCGGAGCCGCAGTGGTCTCAACTGGTCCCTCGGTGGTCTCGACCAAAGCCTCAGTAACCTCGACCGGAGCTTCAGTTGTCTCGACCGGCGCCTCAGTGGTCTCAACCGGAGCTTCAGTGGTCTCAACCGGTGCATCAGTGATTGCTACAGGAGCTTCAGTGGTTGCTACAGGAGCTTCAGTGGTTGCTACAGGAGCTTCAGTGGTCTCGACCAGAGCCGCAGTGGTCTCAACTGGTCCCTCGGTGGTCTCGACCAAAGCCTCAGTAACCTCGACCGGAGCTTCAGTTGTCTCGACAGGAGCCTCAGTGGGCTGGACCGGAACCTCAGTGGTCTCGACCGGTGCTTCAGTGATCTCGACCGGAGCCT
>NW_003203187.1:0-2006 GCF_000006405.1 Perkinsus marinus ATCC 50983
TGACGCATAGTTCAGTCCAGTCCGGCAGAACACTAACAAGTACCAACGCTTCAACTATATAATACAATTATCAGTTCCCATCCCAGAAGCTATCGCTAACTACAGGCATTCTGTGTCGGCTGTCGCTAGCTCTAGCTTGGTCTGTTCAAGCACCATCAAGAGGGCAATCTCGGGGGGTGGTCGTCACATGTTCGAGTAGTAGCAGCCTCGAGTGCATGTCCTCTACAATATTACCTATTATATAGATTAATATTTGTTTTGTTGATATTACTTATACTCATACATCTATTCATAATATAATAAATATCAATAAACCAATGATATAGTATTTCATGTAGAGCATAATATAAAGATATGTATCCCCGATTATTAATATAGGCCGTATTCTTAAAGGTAAATACGGCGTAGTGTCTTCTAGCTTCCTCGTAGACCTCCGGATCATCGAGAGGCACTTCCTCTCACTCGACCATGGAAGAGAGGAAAGTTGAGAGTAAGCACTGGAAGGAAAATGGGTTGCCTTTCCCGTATATTGATTACCTCCTGTACTTTCCGACCACGGTAGGTTATGAACCCAAGGAGTGGGTGTAAGGTCTATCCTTGTTCGAGGTACTCAGGGTTATCAGCTACCGCTCGGCCGAGACGATCAAGCCAAGGCCGATGATGTCTACATGAATACCAATGAGCTAAGTTGCATTTCCCCGTTCATGCTAAGCTGGGTGTCTTCGTTGAAGTGTCCTGCCTCACCAGACGACTAGCTATCTGAACTTTGCGACTGAGAATTCAACAAGAAGGACCCGGCCAACTGGGTCCTCTCTATTAGCCTCAGCCCCGCACTGATCATGTTTCGAGTCATGCCTAGTCTCGCTGGTGGTTGAGTATTGCAACGTGTGGTATGGACCTCTGTTGTGTAGTTGCTTTAATTCCCACATGCTCATAACATTACTACTCCGACTAGCGCTATTGCCGTTATCAGTGTGTATTGCATGCACTACGATAATCGTGTCGAAAGGCGCTTCCAAGACCGGTGTACCGATGGTAGCTCACACAGCTGATTGTTCCGAGTGTGACACGCGGCTTGCTCTGATCCCTCCTCGAGATCATCCGAGCGGCGCCGTCCATGCAGTGTATGGTATCGGCCATCTTTACCCCCGAACCTGGTCCGACCGTGCAGCCATCTACAATGACCCCAACCATATCGCTACCTCTATCAATGCGACTGTTCCTGAGGCGCCTTATACGTTCGGCTACTGGGAGTCGGAATATGGCATGATGAACGAGCATGGCCTTGCGATGGGGGAGTCCACGACTGAGGTCAGCGTCCCTGGGAAGCCAGGAGTAGACTTGCCGGACCCAGCCACTGGTGAATACGGCCCAGCGGTGTTCTCTATACGAGAGCTGACTATGATCGGGCTGGAACGCTGTAAGACTGCGGTCTGTGCCATCCAGAGCATGGGCGCTATGGCCGAGCGGTATGGTTTCTACCCGGAGAACTGGCAGACTGGAGAGACTCTAACATTGATTGATGCGACCGGCGATGGATGGGTATTTCACATAGCGCAAGACTCCACTGGTAAATCGGCAGTATGGGCAGCCCAGAGGGTCCCTGACGGTCACGTTGCCGCTATTGCTAACCAGTTCACGATCAAGGAGATACCACAAACGGCTAATGAAGACTTTATGTTCTCTTCCAATTTACGTTCGGAAGCATTGACTATGGGCTTATGGGACGGCCAGGAGCCCTTCAGCTGGATTCGTGTGTATGGTACGGTAACTCTACAGCTGCCCATGTACAGCAGTGTCAGGATCTGGTCGGTGTTCCGTCGTGTGTTACCAAGCGCTACACCTGAGTTCCACGAGAATCCCTTCGACCTGCCTTTCTCTGTGCCGGCGGACCATCTGCTTGGTCTGGAGGAGGTGATGGATATCTTCCGCGACAATTATGAAGGCACTCAGTTCGACCTCACAAAGGGTATTCTGGCTGGTCCTTTTCACAGCCCTTATCGTCT
>NW_003201268.1:0-815 GCF_000006405.1 Perkinsus marinus ATCC 50983
CAGCATCCTGTTGCAGCCAACGGTTGGGAGCATCTTCCGGGATATAGAAGACCGACTTGATAGCGAGAGGCGCGTCAGTGTGGTACATCAGCGAGTACATGGGCTCCCCGTACGAAGATCCAGAGAGGAAGCGATAGAACTCGGTATGCTCCTCCTCAGTGGCGCTAGTCCTCATCCAGAGAGCATCATTCTTGTTGATCTTAACCTTATCGCCCTTCTCTCCCTCAGCCATTCTGATGGGAAAGTCCACGAAGTTGGAAAACTTGGAGGCAGCCTTCTTGACAGTCTCCGGCTTGCAAAAGTCAGCAGCGTCCTCCTTCAAGTGAAGCACAATCTTAGTACCACGCGGTAGACCTTTGACCGGCTTGATAGTGAAACTGCCCTGACCATCGGACTCCCATACGTGGCCTTCACCGTCCTCAGCAGCATCGGCTGACCGAGAGAATACCTCCACCTTGTCAGCGACCACAAAACTAGAGTAGAAACCAACACCAAACTGACCGATGATTTGATTGGCAGTGTCACCCGAGGCATTGACCTTATCTGACGTTATAAATTCTTTGGAACCAGACCTGGCGATCGTGCCAAGATTCTCAATGAGCTCGTTCTTGGTCATACCGATACCAGAATCCTGTATGATGAAAAGCCTATGCTTCGGATCAATGGTGATGCTGATTTCTATGGGAGTGTCAGGATCCGCCAGAGAATTCACCTTACCAGCGGTCTCGAGGAACCGCAACTTCTCGCATGCATCGGAGGCATTAGAGACCAGCTCGCGGATGAAGACCTCCTTATCAGTGTATAAAGACTTGGCA
>NW_003211511.1:0-1933 GCF_000006405.1 Perkinsus marinus ATCC 50983
TCTACAATATCCTTTACTGTCTTCTTAGTAAGGACAGTGCCATTATCGCTATCATGTATCGCGTCTTTTATCAGAGAACTTTCCTAGTGAGAGTAAATTCCATAATCGCTACTGTATAAAGGAACAGCAGCACATAGGCAGAGGTGAGTATCATCATCATCATCGCGGCCGGCGGCGGCGGCGGCGCCGCAATGGGTGTGGTCGTAGTTCCAACCATTTTCGTTTAGGACGACTTGTCAACAAGTGGGTTGGGGCCAAAAACAAAGAGGAACTTTATAATCTGCTCACAAGTAGGCATAAGCTTGTCCACTGATGTTAGTGGGATAATAGATACGATAATGATACGACGATTAAAGAAGGATGTGTTGAAGGAACTACCTGAAAAAAATAGAATTAAAGTCCCTTTAGACATCACAGACGGCAAATCCCAAAAGGTTTTGGCGGAGGTGCAGCAAGCTCAGAAGACTATGAGAGAGTTGAGTAGAGAGAGCCTTATGAATGGTGATGGGCGCCAGAGGTCTCAAGGATTCCTCGAAATATGGAGGAAAACTGGCGAGGCTAAAATAGGGGCTGTCAAGGTTGGACCAGCGGTCGGCTATATGATAATGTTGATGAGTCGTTATAGGACTATCTCGATTATCTACTTGACAACGATTGTAAGATGCTTGTCTTCGCTCATCATCGTAGTATGCTCGATAAGCTTGAGGAGAAAGTTGAAGGGATCCTACATATAAAGGGGAGCTCAGCTGGGAAGAACTTCGGGTGGGATGGCTACTGCTGCTGCTGCTGCTCATCTTACACCTGAACCATGCTGTTGCAGGCTAATACGTATAGATGGGCAGACTCCACAGACCAAGCGACCAGAATTAGTAAAGAAGTTCCAGGAGGACGATGACATCAGAGTTGGTAAGGATTGTTGTTGTTGTTAACATCAGTGAAGAGGGTATTGCCTCAGCTGTCCTGTCCATCACTGCTTGCTCTGAAGGATTGACATTGACTGCTGCTAGTGTAGTAGTCTTTGCTGAGCTCTATTGGGTACCTGGCACCATCGAGCAGGCTGAGGCACGAGTGCATCGAATTGGCCAAACTAAGAGGTAATATCCCATCTGAGGGTATGTATGGCGATCCTCACCTCAGTTGTGTGGATATACATTACCTAATAGCTAGAGGCTCTCCAGATGAAGCGGTGTATGCCTGTTTGAAGCGAAAGAAGGAGGACACATCTGCCATCCTTAATGGTGAAGTCGAAACTCTAAAGGCATATGACTCACCAATCGGAAGCGGCGGCCGCCGCTTTGGTGGTATCAAAAGGATGCGGTCAATCGCTGAGCTCATGAATACGGTTGAGGCAGCTGTTGAGGAGGTCACTGAAGAGATGCCACCAGCCGCTAAACGATCAGTTACGTCATTAGGGGACGGCTGACTCACCCCCAACGATGCTTGTTTCAATGCAACCCCTTTGGGGACTTGTGTTGGCGTAGTATTATAACACTACATATGATATGATGGGGAGGGATGCCTAGACTTGAGGTGAATCATTTTAAATGTTATGTATATCACCGATAGCTATGACGAGGATACCTCGTGAGATGGTCTTTGCTATGGTAAGGCATGGGATGGCTTTAGATTATCGTTATGTTGTTAGGCTAGAGGAAGCTATGGTCGTAGCAAGAAGTGCTTTAGATTGGCTATAGGTCGAGTGATGCATGATTTAATGAGGAGTTATATCGCTCGACAGAAGAGATCAAGGATACATCGTTGCCATTGGATAGCCCGTCTTAATGCTGCCACTCGAGAGTATAACATGCCATATGCTCATTTTATTAATGGAGTTAGGACCGGGGATATGATGTTATCGAGGAGGGTATTGACAACTCTGGCCGAAACTGAGCCTATCACATTCAAAGCAGTACTAGATGAATCAAAGAGATAT
>NW_003211511.1:2033-10521 GCF_000006405.1 Perkinsus marinus ATCC 50983
CTATTGCAATACCACCACCTACTACTACGATACCGAAAGAGGCCATCTCTATGTACTGCATGATCATAGGATTGGGTCATCGATGCCCGATGTTTTACTCATCGACTACGATGTGAAGGCAGGACGAGTTCATGAGACTCGTCATCTGGACGCTCTGTCTGGCCTCAGGATTTCCCCCAGCACGATGGCTGTTGTTGGTGAATCGATTTTTCTTGGAGTAAAATTGAGAGCAAGCAGTGGCAACGCTGGATACTCCCTCGAAGTCCTGTATGTTGATCCAGAGGGTAGAGTGTCTGTGGTGTGGTATAATGATGGGAAACATGACGGTCCACTTCACCTCCTGCCAGTGGCAGCATCACCACCTACTCTAGATGTTATCTACGTCGACGATGGCTTCTGTCATTCGGTCAGATTGGTGATGACCAGATCTACCGTACCTATCATGTTCGAAAAAAGCTTGAACAAGAGTATCCCTTTGAAGGCAAACTCGTCTGTTTTTGCCCAGGGGGTATCATCATCATTTTCGAGTCCCCTCGAACCATGGCTGCATTTGACAGCCGTCTGAATAGGATCTCTACTCAGCTGAGCTTGCCTCGGAGCTCTCAATGTCTTGATGTCCAAACTGATGGGCGTGGGGGATTTCATTTCTTGATCAAGCGTATGATCCTTTCCAGTCATGTCTACTATCGAGTGCTAAGCTTCTTCCCCTATATGAACTGAGGAGCTGGGTCCATGAATAGGGCTACGACTAGGATCGATGACTTTCAATCGTGTCTTCACTCATAGCTTCTTGTTTTAGTATGACGGAGTGGGTTTGTGCACGTCTTTGCTCATACACAGCTTAGTGAGTTTTCCTCATTATCGGGTAGGAGCTGCCGTCACCATGGTATGCAGAGAGCGATGTATCACTCTGAATGGCGCTTGTCGTGTTTTAATGTTTCCAAACTTTCATAATATCAAGTTGACGAAAATCGATACTATCAGCCAAATGGACTACTTCCCGATAGCTATCATGTGATGCAAAGCAAACTCGATGTCACCGAAAAGACCAACTCCCACAAGGCAAATGGGAACGAATACGCGCTATAACCGCCCAAACGAAGAAGACGATTCTGTCGTCATATTTATGGGGGAAATTGATGGTTCGTTGTACACACCAGTACTCTATCGTTCCAGGTATCTCTGGATCTATTCACTGCAACGATATCACTATCTGTGCCATCAAACAACGCGTGTTCGCTTGTCGATGGTCATGTTACAGTAAGCTGGATTCCTCTTATACTGAGCACGATATTGACAACTCGAACAAGTCATAAGCTCCTGCTGATGAAAACCCACTAGATGTACCATCATGTATAATAAAAAGACTGATATCCTTATTTAGAGCTTCGACTGAGGTGAACTGCTGAGTACGAGAGCAACGATGTCCTTAGGACTCTTGGAGGCATCCAAAGCGAGCTTGATGTCTACCTTGGGTAGGAGCTAATCAGGAGAGGCATATGCTACACTGAGGGAATGTTGGAATATATGTCTCAGAGACAATGTCTGGTTTCCTCAGCTGAGCTTGAAGAGTTTCCCCACTACATCATGGGAATTCACGACGCCTCAGAGTGACAAGATGCGAAAGCCCCAGCATCCGGAAATTCCCCACGAAGTTCTCTCGTTGTCATCAACGTACATAGTCATCGAACTGAGAGGGGCCGTGGACCAGCTTACATCAGGTGTGAACTTCATAGCCTTGCCCAGATTCCCTTTGATCTTCAACTTCCCCGTCATGAACGCCATTTGGGGATTCAACTTGTTAGCCGCTAATTGTACGAAGTCTTTGTCCGAGAGTTGAAATGTGCAGTCGCCACCATCCTGTTGAGGAAGAGTATAAATTCAACAAAGTAATCGAGGCTCCTCACCTCCTGAGCAGCTATGCATTTACCAGGTTTGGTTTTCAAGTCGATGGTCCACTTCTTCGACTCTCCCGATCCCACCTTGTGAGGGTAAATCTCGAAGGTGTAGGTTGCATTAACCTTGTCGACTAGGCTAGATCCTGGGTTCGACTCATGATTGAAATACCTGCTGCACGAATGCTGTGCGGTCGTCACACAGGAAGGACCTTACTCTTCAAAGATGGCAAAGAGCTTATCAGCCTGCATGATAGGAAGAGGGTCCGTGGAAAAGACTACAGTAGAGGTGTGTGAGCAAAGCGGAGTGATTTGCACTCATGAAACGCAACATTGGATAGTAGTTCAGCAGTAGAAGCATGGACATGACGGTGGGTGAGACATGCTTATCAAAAATCGTAGTTGTTATTATGGGATGACGACCTCTACCAGAGGGCTCACCAATGGTGCCGAATCATTCGATCTTACTTGTTGCTGCATACCAATAGTCCGACCCTCAGTATCGCTATCATCAATGATCTCAATATCATCCCCAGAGGAGGATCCATCACCTATACGATAGATAGACAGCACAACACCACGAGAGGCTTGCCTCTGCTGCTAAGTATAGCTTCCCCATCACTCTCTACAATGATATCGTCATCCTCGTCATCCTCGTGATGAGGGTGATCAGTGATACTTAGGTCGGGTGTAGAAGTTGATCCCACCTACAATGATAAGTGACATTGGTACATTGGTTTGAAACGACCTCACGAGGCCTTCCTCTGGTTCCGATCCGATCGATACGATACCATCCGAGCGTGAATCGACCAACTGTGGCTCGTCAAAGTCGTTAACACCAAGATCAGTATTACTTGCTGGAGGACCGAACCTGATAATGAACACAAATGTAGTGAAGGACCCTCCTCTCCGACATTTCGCGCGCCGTGAAATTCATACGGCGCACTGTAAGGCTACTCGTTTTCTTCCATTTGTCGGAAGCCCTGAGACGGTCGATCATCCTGTGGGTGAGGCCGTGACCATCTTCGACTCCCTTCCCGAGAGTTCCTATCTCGGGACTTGGGCCTGATAAGTAAAGCATCCTAGCTTCCCCCCAAGTCCGAGTCAGTTAAGGAGACTGTAAGGAGACAACACGCAGACGCATTCATGTAAGGGTTGAAGCACCTCGAGTATTCTGTAACGTGCGGAATACCAACCGTCCCACTATCGTCCATATCCCCTCTTAATAGTTTCCATTCCTGAGTCGATATGCTGCTGAACACTGAATACAATGGTGTCGACCAGCACCTCTTCGCGTAGTTTCTTTTGTAGTGCCCTTAGCTTCTTCTCATTGGCCTCTATACGTTCTTCTTCCTCTCTATTAAGTATATCCAACTCGTGTTCGAGGTAGTCTAGGTTTCGGAAACGGTCCACATAAGCCTCGTAAAGTCTGTGAGAGCTTTCTAATGGTCATTCAGCGTCGATCCGCTACTGATCCATGAACTCCTGCAGTTCCTCATACTCATCCATGAACGCTGGTCTCACTGTCCTCAGTCCCTGATGATGATGATAACATCACTTATTGTCATACCACCCACTGGCTTATAGCAAGTGACTATGTACACTATGATAGGATAACTATGAGTATCGCAGAGCGTGCTGCCAATGCCCCGGCATATGGGATGCCCTTTGTGCCAGAGCCGAAAGCATGCAACCCTGAGCATTCTCCCTTACCGCGAGCCTTTTGCTGGTACGTTCTAGCTCTGCTCGCCTCTTCTTAACCTGAACAGACCAACTTGAATTGACAATAAGAGATGCCTTGCCTCTTCTTCTAGTCCTTGCTTATCCTCCCCAAGGTCTATACACATCTGCGTAAGACGTTCAGTAGACTGTGATTGACCAGTTAGGAGCGATGTAAGCTGGTGAGCATGAAGAATGCTGGATGGACACTCCAAACAGCTGCTAACCTGACGTTCGACGTTGCTCCGTTCCCGATCCGAACTGAGATTCCTGCTGATGCCCTCTAGGAATTTAACTGCTTTTTGTCGAGCCCGACGAACCTGCACAAGCGTGATTATGATCAGTTGCCTATAGCCCAGCATTGATGACCCCATAAGCCCTCTCTGTATCGGGCATTGCCTCAACCTGCAACAATGCGTGTAACTTAGCACCTACAAAGTATGGTGTTCGAATGAGCCGTCATGTTATAGAGCCTCAGCCCACGAGCATACCTGCTTCGAGTATCTCACTTGACAAGGAGCTCATCGGTCTAAGATCTTCATTGAAGCCGTTGCCAACTGCTCTAGCCTCCAGGACCTTGACCTGAGAGACTATAGGCGACGACCATCATCATATGCAGAAAACCACGACGTGATGAGGCCCCTGATTATGTGACCATGTTACAATGTAATTTCAAGGATATATGAGATAGATCGAATACTATCGGAAGTGTTGGATCAACAACAACAAGACCAGAGTTCACCTCATGTTTCGATCGGCCATACACCTCATGCCTACCTAGTCGACAAGCTTGATAGAGGAACCTTGCCACCTGGACTCTAATGGTAATGGTCACTTCAATCGTGATAGCCTCACTTTGAGCATTTCCTTAACAGCGTAGTTATCAGCACCATAAAGCTTACGAGCATTCATCCTGATATTCGTACAAGTTCCCACAGCCTATAGGGACTCGTTGAGAGATGACGAAAGCAGTGCACGTCTGACCTCAATCGCCTGTGCTATGAACTCGACTCTATGGGTGTCGGTATCAATGTCCTCTGGTAGATTCACGTCGGGGTTCAGCCTGAGATGGTACGGTTAAGGAATTGGGTCACGTACACCGACCGTGTAACGAGCCAATCCATGATTTCGGCAGTCAGTTCGAAGTTAGGTTCCTTGAAGTTAGATATGGAGACCACTCGATGGAAGCCTAGACTGCGTAGACACTCGACAAACTCACGGACTTCACGGAAAGACATCGCCAGATAAACGAACAAGCTCTAGATAATCTGCCCAGTTGTTGAAGATCGATCAACTCGTACTTGCCCGAGACTAACCCCACATCTCTTCATGTTCTCCGCTGTTGACATGAGTATATCATATTCCCCTATAGAGTCCACTTAGTGGACTCCACTATCTATATTAGTTCGCTACAACTAGCAGGATAAATGATAGACGGGATAGTCATTTGAACAATGCCAGGTCCAGAAGTCAAAGATTGAGGAAGGCCTCAACTAACAACACAAGAGTAAAACAGTTACAGTAGATAAACGGCGCTGATGAATAGAACGTGAGATAATTAGGGTACTGGCCTAGGTAGTAGTAGTAGCATCTCGAGAAAAGATCATCTATCGTCATCACGCGGTGCAATAAGTAATAGCGCCAACATCGCCTAACATGGACTATACAAAATGGCTCATTGCCCGGTCCTCCTACTACTACTACTAAGCGATATGGCATAAAGGTAATGGTAATAATAATCTACTACTGCAAGTGTGAATAATGGTACTGCAAGAAGACAATTAAAAAACATAACGAGACTTGGTCCCGATTTAGTGCTGTCGTCGCCTGGTTGGTAACGAAGGTAACGCTGAGGGGATCTGCAACTTAGGAAGGGACTCGAGACTCTCCCATAACTCTGAATTTGAGGATTGCTCGGAACATGAAGAGTTCGTATGTTGCCGCTCAACCTAATACGATAACAAGAATAGATTCACGGCCCGATTGGAGATAGAACACATAGTAGTCGATGATTTACACCATGTAATATACAATTGAGCATTGTACTGTGGAATAGTAGTTGCATTGTACGCTATTCGGCATTCTTCATGTGATGTGTTATTTTAAATCCAACTCAGCAATGACTACGGTTCATTACTCTTGTGACACCACTCCAATATGAACCCATTCCCATTAGGAAAATCATTTCACAGTAGTTGTATTATACGAGTTATCAATCACTTACATGAGCGGCTACTACTCGATAGCTTACCTTATGGTGAGGCGGTATTAGATACTGACTCGACCTCCTAGGGGACATTCCTTCTTCTTCTTCTTGTTGTTGTTGGGTTGTAGCCTCCAAGCTTTTCCCAGGTCCTGACAGCAACCAAGCCTCCAATACTCGACCTCTCCATGTATTCACCTTCTCTTGAAGGACTCTGCAAAAACGCTGGCTTTTTCGCAGACTGAAATGCTAACGTGGACAATAGCCGGCATTAAATTCTTTCTCACTTTGAAATCCTTCAATCTCAACCTAGGAGAGGTAGGAGACAAACTACCCTCAGATTCGGTGACCGAGAAAGTATCATCAGACGACCATCGAGTCATGGACGGTTGCGATAGGTGCTGCTGCTGAGTAATGGTAAGATTCATCAAGATTGTCATTCCCTACCCTCTCGACATGCTCCACAAGTGGCTCAAGCATATTAGAATCCTTAGAAAGGTTCAGGGAGATCCCCCGCGACAGATTTGTTACTGCTGGTGTTCCTGGTCGACCACCTTCTTGAAGTCCTAGGAAAGTAGTATTCCATGATATACCGATAAATAGTAGTTATGAATGGCGTTTACGAGTAGTATTGACAACGTTTAAAAAAAACCGTAATCTGTAATACCGGTTAACTACCAACAAAGAGAGAACTATGATTAATGAATGATCAAGCCTCATACATAAGTGTGATATCGATGTAACGAATCCGTTTGAGTATCATCATACATTGAGCACTCGAGAATGTCCATCACTTACTATCCTGTTGTGATTTCTTGCCATGGAATGTACAATGTTGTAACAAGAGAGACATAATAAATACTTACGTTTCAATGCAGCTTCAGCTGATATGGTAGTGAGGATATGGGGGGAAGTAGGAGCACTCTGGGTTATAAGCGTTTGACCTGATCATATAAATACATCTAGTCTTAGCTTGTGTTGCATATACTGAAGCGACCTAGTTTATAATGCAGACAGTATAAACTAACGATGGCTTTTAATAATACTACGTGTGCTAGTTATACACATAAAACGTATTTCAGTGAATAGTAGTTGTGGTAGGATATGCACTCATAGTGGATGAACCTTCATATGGAAGAAGACCACGGAATAGTGAGACGAATATCTTACTGGGTGATGGTGGATATCACTCAATAATGACCGAGCTTATAATCTCAGAGCCGTGTATTCATCGAGATCCCCACTTACCACACCAACTTTGACAGCGCCTTTTGCATCGTCGTTTGATCCTCCTTCGACGCCTCCCAATAGTTCCTCGAGATTCTTTTCGATGTCGCCTTCGACCATCCTCATCACGTTCGGGAAGATACTCCGGCCTGCCAAGTGGAGGAGTAGGAGGACTATGGTACTCCAAGGGTGAGCATATGTATCCTACGCGCTGCTGATTTCGCCATCAGAAACTTCCGACTCGCTCGAGGATGACTCGTCCTTTATCATAGCGATAGCCTGAATATAAACAACATGGGGGAAGGTAACTTCAGCGACTATACTTAGCGTTGTAGACGACAATTCGGTACTCACTTGTACAACTCTAATAAAGTCGTCCTTATCCAACCACGGTCTCGAGAGTGGCAGTTTGGCAAACCTAGAAGACATTATCATCATAGGAGATGGTCCTATAGCGGGGTCACCTTTCAATAGCCCAATTAGCCTCCTCATCTCCCACTACTTCCTCCAGCTCAGCTCGAGATATCTTACCGTTGCTGTCTTGATCGAACCAATTGAATGCAGCATCTACCGCTTCTTTTTGCATAACCTAAACGGAGAGGCGTATGAATACTAGGAATGTTCAGTAATGCACAAGAACTCTCAGATTGAGCATATCGTATTCAATATAGAATATACCGTCAAAATACCATCCTTCCGAACTCGAGTACGTCCCAGTCCTCCATTAACTCCGTTAATATACGAATAACTTCGATGCAATCATCACTCCTTCGATTCCAAACAAAAAACGACGAAAACTAGCTATCCTGTTGTGTCAAGTATGGCGACTACTCTGACCACATCGTGGATACACGACTTTCGAGTGGAAGTGTTCGAAAAGAATCAACATGAACTTCCCATAATTTCCTTATTGTCATCATCCACAGGCGTACTTCACCACACGCATATTTCCCTACATAAAAGTACAAACTTACATTGTTCCGATCCATAACGGCAGCAACAAACTCAGTGTAGTCAACTTCCCCTGATTGATCAGCATCGACGGACTCGAGGATTTGATAGATATCATCAGGAATCTCAATGTCAAGACGCCGCAAACCAGACACGATCTGCAACATAACTTCATCTCTTTCCTATCATCGATACCCAAATACTATCACCTCCTGGGGACTGAGCCCACCGGAGTTGTCCTTGTCCAGTGTAATAAACGTTTCTCTCATTTGTTCCATTTCTCTAGAGGATGTGTTGAATGCGATAACCGTCAATACTGCTCGCTCAAGCCTTCGGAAGTTGCCGAAACCTGCATTATGCAGGCTCTATAAGGCGGGAAACAGCCTCTGGATAACATATATCAATTCGCTATTCATATCGCTCTTTCGGTGTAAAACTGATCTCCGATGACTCCAACACTCCGATCACATCTATATCTTTCTCAAGCGCATTA
>NW_003211511.1:10621-15819 GCF_000006405.1 Perkinsus marinus ATCC 50983
ATATGCTGGGTAAAACTCATGTTGTCGTAGCCAGGGATGATTCAACGCCTCTCTAGCTGATGGCCGTTTAGAAGGATCCTTCTGTAACAGTAGGCCAACCAACCTAATTCGAGAGAGGTAACTCCATATCAACGGATTATTGTGGTACATACTCAGCCGCAGGTTTACTTGGGATCTTAGTCAAATCAGGTTCCATAGTCTTAACCCTATGGAATAGCTCCCTCTCATCACTTAAACTCTTAGGTGTCCAAAAGGGATGTTGACCTACTTATCATCATTATTACCATACCTCTTCATGTATACCCCTTTACCCTCCCTTTACCAGTAAGCATAATATACATGATTATCCCAACAGACCATGAGTCGCACTTCTCATCATAATAGGTGTTATCTGATATAACTTCTGGTGCCATGTAGAGGGCAGTACCTGAGGAAGACACAAGAGGAAGACAAGACGAATAGGGGCCGGTATGCCAATGGTCTATAGCATTCAAGCATCTATTTGGTGAATAGGGGCCGGTATGCCAATGGTCCATAGCATTGATGCATCTATTTGGTGAGTAGGGGACGGTATGCCAATGGTCCATAGCATTCATGCATCCATTTGGTGAATAGGGGCCGGTATGCCAATGGTCCATAGCATTCATGCATCTATTTGGTGAATAGGGGTCGGTATGCCAATATTCCATAGCATTCGTGCGTCTATTTGGTAAATAGGGGCCGGTATGCCAATGGTCCATAGCATTCATGCATCTATTTGGTGAATAGGGGCCGGTATGCCAATGGTCCATAGCATTCATGCATCTATTTGGTGAATAGGGGTCGGTATGCAAACCTTCTAGACGCCAAAATTTGCTACGTTGAAATGTTCTGTCGCGCAATGGAAATTCTTACGTCTATTGTAGACTTCTGAGTAACAAGCCCGATACCATAAATTGCTTGACGTGAACTACAAGTAGTCTACAACACACTGAATTATGCTCACTACCTAGAACGTCCTTCAACCAGGGCTTATCGTGGTACATAGGCTTCAAGCCAGCAAGACCAAAGTCGATCAACTTTACACAGGAGCGCATGTCCTTATTTTTAAACAGGCAGTTTTCCAACTTCAAATCTCTATGGACCTACAAGAAGGGAAATCCAACCCATAGTTGAGTAGATTTTTCGAAGATGAAGCTTTGGTGACATGGAACTAGATCATGACCGATATGATATAAAGGATAGCAGATACGATTAATAGTTGAATTGAAGGTTTTCACGAATTCAATAGAATAAATGTCACAACAAAGTCATCATGGTAAGAGCTACCTAACGCGATAGTCAGCAACCTCTCTACAAGTCTTGTCATACTCTACTTTAGATTTTTATGAACGAATACCTCCGACCCCATATTACTATCCCAGCTTGATGCAGATAGGCCACTCCAAGGAAGATCTGGCGGATTATGGATCCTATAAGATGATCTGACGCCGTTTCCAGCGCCCGAGTCGACCAAGCCAGTCGTGGATGAGAAGAATTTTATGCTTACCCGAATAAAGCTCCTCCCTCTTGTCAATGACGTCGAACAATTCGCCGCCCTCGCACAACTCCATTATGACGTACAGATTATTATCCGATTCATACCACGAGAGCATCCTGAAGCAAGCTGAATGCTTCGCTCCGCTGAGTTCCGAAGTCGTGATCAACTTCAATCGGGTAAATTCCCCTTCACGGATCACAAACATCTATTTTCTGGGGAGGATTTATGAACGAAATCCAACGCTTCCACGTTCTCCCAGAACAAGCTAGTAACAACGGAAGGGAAAAGAAAATGAGAATAGACACAGAAGAGTTATAAATCGTTCAGGTTTATAGACAAATATCAGTTTATGCGCTTCTAGGTTACCGTAATATACTACCTTATGATGTTCGGATGATCCAAGCTGATAAGAACCTGCAACTCCCTCTCCAACAATTCCAAATCCTCGACTCTTTTCTTCGATATTATTTTACACGCCCTTCTAGCCCCTGTAGAGCGTTCATGAACCTCATACCTAAGTTACCGAAGTAACTTCACAGGGATACGGTATCAACTTTATGTAACTGCTGCCCCAATCGGTACCACTAGCTCGAACAGTAAACGTATATGTCTTTGCGATTACATTAATTTACCACTTCCCCACGACCCATTACTACACCGAAGCGTATCCTCCCTTCCCCAGACGGATGCCCGTCCATTTATACCTAGAGCATAAGAGATACTAAGAGTCTAACACTCCTTGGCATACTTAGACGTAACCTTTCTAGTTGGGTCGAGCTTGAGTCTAAGGCTAATGATATCGGTATGGTCCAAGCCCGCATCCACAGCTCCCGATGGTGATCGCATTCCTCCGAGACTGTTGCCATACATCCCGGGATTGATAAAGCTTGTCCGATCACTTCGTTGCCGTTGGATTTCGTATACCTGTGGAGAACAACTTCATTTTCGCAAGGCAGGAATTTTTTGTTCAGACTTTCCCCTCAAGTGGATTGCACGAATGTGACTGTACTACGTGGTCGTATGGTGCTCAATACGGTAAAAGCCCCTACTGCGGATCGTATCAGTTCAACACCTTGTTTAGATCAATCATATAAACCCTCTGATCTATTGCTCATCAGTATACCTCCCAGGGACCTCACAGCACTACCTGATCCCTCACCCTATCTGTGATGGAATGCTCTAATCGTGGTGGAGGCGGTGCGTCGAGTAAACCCTCCCCTACCAGGCCCTAACAATGATAACACCTCTTCAACCAAGGGTCCCGACTATAGGGGAACAATGTCTTCCTTTATTCGAGCATAGGTTCATACTTAAACACCCAATCATAATCCCACATCAATACCCTCTCCCATTCTACCAATTTCTCATGTTGAGCAACAAGCCGACGATCCCGTCGATTCAATACATCCTTCCCTGCAGGGTCCACTCCAAAACACCATCGAACAGCAGCCCCTAAGTACTTGAACGCTACTTCAACATTACTCATGTTAATAGTACCGAGGCAAGCACAACAGTCCGCTTGAGGGGGCGGCATTCGATAAGTTGATGATGACGGCTCTTCACGTCTGACAAAACGAAGAGTGGAGGGATCGAGCCAGAGACCTACGCCGTGTACGACGGGCTGTTTGTCGGCGACGTTAAACTGAACCGTGAATATTGCCGCGCCGATGCTACGTCGAACCTCCCTCGCGATCCACTTCCCCTCTTCCCCGATTTCCCACCATCACCACTGAACTCCATCGATACATTCCGCAGTATGAAGATTTCTCACCCGAGTATCTTTGCATCATTATCGTGGTGGGCTATCAATGTAGAGAAGGATAAATCATCCTCAGGAAGTTTCCCTTCAGGTATCGTTGGTGGAATGGTATCATTCTCCCGTCTACGTCGATTCCACAATCGCGAAGAACCATCATTACTCGTAACCATCACAGAACTGACTCATAATCATCCATGCTCACTCCGAAATGGCGCTTACCTAGGAGTTCAATTATCATCTGCAACGCATTAGTTTCTTAAACGGGGCGCGCGCTTTCCTTACGAAAAAGACACTATGGAATATGATTAGGAAATCATTGATTTCAAATCAATCAGAATAATGTATTGGGATTATCAGCATTTTAGATTTGGAGAGGTTCGAATCGTGCATTTATAGGACATGCAGTGGATCAGAAGTTCAGTTTCTGGCTCTAGAGTATGGTCATTCAAAATGAGGTTATAGAATACCCCCCCATAAATAGGTTTGTTGAACGACAGTGTGAGCGACTCCTCATTCAGTTGCCTGCTGCTGTCAACTGATGCTCATCACAAGTAAGTGGCCCTAGTGGTGAGACTGTCTTTAGATGTATATCACAGCCTGCATCAACATCAGGCTTTGTAAAAGGTCATGCATTAACATCACTGTTCTGACCTATTCTACCAATTATCTATCCTGCCAGCCTCCCCCCCCATGGTATCGACTCTAGAGTATTCTCTTCTATCGTCATCTCTTCACCACAGATAAGGCGTTTCTAATATTTTCAATGATCAATAACTGACCTTGTTTGAACCATCCGAATAGCTCTGAATTTACTTTGTAAATGGGTTGATAGTGATAGAGTAGGCATACTACTCCATAGCTAGCTTCGTGAGACCACATTCTTCTTCGACACTTATTCGGCTTGTATATTGTGTAAGAAGACTGTGATGCCACAGACTGTTTTAGAGTAGTAGCTTATCGAAGTAGTAGTAGCAAGTGTGAGTGTATCATTGTGTTACAGCCTTCAAATCTCTGTTCTTGTCGATTACTCAACTCCATCTGATATGCTCGGCTGTGATACTCTGAAATGCATTATTATTGATCACTATGCTGAGCCTAGGGCTATGAGCCAATTCGAGACGTGTCTACAACGGAGGCACTTGAGAGCATCACCAGCTTGACACTCCTCTCAGTTGATGGTGTTCCCTGTCGTTATGTATGGTTTCTTGGAAGTTGATATTACTTATTAGTGTCAATATGAAGAGAGTATGTCGACTTTTCGGATGAGTTGGCGTTTGTTTCACTTCTGTCTGTCTTATCATCACTCTCAGCCTGACATGCTTGTGGACGAGGAGGATCCCTTAGTTATAGCTTCTGAAGATACCGCAGCAGTTGGCAACTCCCCTTTGGGTACTAGGCGCACAACGCTCTCCCCTTCCACCACACAGCAGGTAGGATATCACTCAGGCACTCTATTATGGAAGTGCTTCCTTTCAGGCGGATAGTAAATATAATGTGTCGCCGTGTAGCGACTTATATACGATGGAATCATGTGTGGGTCCTTATACAAGGCATGCTACCGAGACAACTAAAGGTGAGTGTATGTACCTCAGCCATGATGGAGTCCATACGTTGGATGGTAGATCACGTAATCAGTGATCCGTAATACTAAATTTGTCGATACCTATGTTGGATATATCATCTCAAGTGACAGGTTGAATGTGTTTTCTTGTGTCACTAGGAGATGGTGGAAGTCCAAGGACGATTACCCAACATCGTGTAGTGGGTGAGGGGGGACCTTCAGAGCGAGGCAAGGAGGTTGTATCGTCGCCCGCTGAACCCAGTGTCGTCAATAGTGATCAGGAAAAGACGCGCATTCTTAATGAGGAGGTAGCATGGGAGCGATATTGTTTCCGATATTGGTTTATTCCCTCAGAATTC
>NW_003211511.1:15919-22266 GCF_000006405.1 Perkinsus marinus ATCC 50983
ACGCTACTTCAACATTACTTATGTTAATAGTACCGAGGCAAGCACAACAGTCCGCTTGAGGGGGCGGCATTCGATAAGTTGATGATGACGGCTCTCCACGTCTGACAAAACGAAGAGTGGAGGAATCGAGCCAGGGACCTACGCCGTGTACGACGGGCTGTTTGTCGGCGACGTTAAACTGAACCGTGAATATTGCCGCGCCGATGCTACGTCGAACCTCCCTCGCGATCCACTTCCCCTCTTCCCCGATTTCCCACCATCACCACTGAACTCCATCGATGCATCCCGCAGTATGAAGATTTCTCACCCGAGTATCTTTGCATCATTATCGTGGTGGGCTATCAATGTAGAGAAGGATAAATCATCCTCAGGAAGTTTCCCTTCAGGTATCGTTGGTGGAATGGTATCATTCTCCCGTCTACGTCGATTCCACAATCGCGAAGAACCATCATTACTCGTAACCATCACAGAACTGACTCATAATCATCTATGCTCACTCCGAAATGGCGGTTACCTAGGAGTTCAATTATCATCTGCGCATAAGTAGTTTCTTAAACGGGGCGCGCGCTTTCGTTACGAAAAGGACACTATCGGGGTGTTCAGAGAACCCATCCCGAAACTCAGAACACATTCCAGAATGCAAAAGACCAAAATCGCGTTCAGAGAACAGCCCCCCAAACACATTCTGGAAAGCGTTCCAGAATAGATTCCGAACGTGTTCAGAAAACTTTAGAATGCATTCTGAAACACGTTCCAGAAAGCGAAATCTCAGAATGCAAAAATTCCTTTCCTAGAATTTTGTGGCGCGTGGGAGGCTACCACGTTCGACAACAAATCAAGGGATTTGCACAAGTCGTGGAACTCGTTTTGTACAAGTTCCCGTGATTTTCCTCGAACAAACTTGTACTCAAGCCTCGATGGCACTAGAAAACCGAATACGCTATTTAAAATGCATGCTAATCAACTTAATCTTAATCCTAATCTGGCTCTAGAGTGTGGTTATTCAAAGTGAGGTTATAGAATACCCCCCCATAAATAGGTTTGTTGAACGACTCATTCAGTTGCCTGCTGTCAACTGGTGCTCATCACAAGTAAGTGGCCCTATGAATAGTGGTGAGACTGTCTTTAGATGTATATCACAGCCTGCATCAACATCAGGCTTTGTAAAAGGTCATGCATTAACATCACTGTTCTGACCTATTCTACCAATTATCTATCCTGGCAGCCTCCCCCCCATGGTATCGACTCTAGAGTATTCTCTCCTATCGTCATCTCTTCACCACAGATAAGGCGCTTCTAACATTTTCAGTGATCAATAACTGACCTTGTTTGAACCATCCGAATCGCTCTGAATTTACTTTGTAAACTAACTCTTAATGGGTTGATGGTGGCAGAGTAGGCATACTATTCCATAGCTAGCTTCGTTCTTCTTCGACACTTATTCGGCTTGTATATTGTGTAAGAAGACTGTGATGCCACAGACTGTTTTAGAGTAGTAGCTTGTCGAAGTAGTAGTAGCAAGTGTTAGTGTATTATTGTGTTACAGCCTTCAAATCTCTGTTCTTGTCGATTACTCAACTCTATCTGATATGCTCGGCTGTGATACTCTGAAATGCATTATCATTGATCACTATGCTGGGCCTAGGGCTATGAGCCAATTCGAGACGTGTCTACAACGGAGGCACTTGAGAGCATCACCAGCTTGGCACTCCTCTCAGTTGATGCTGTTCCCTGTAGTTATGTATCGTTTCTTAAAAGTAGATATTACTTATTAGTGTCAATATGAAGAGAGTATGTCGACTTTTCGGATGAGTTGGCGTTTGTTTCACTTCTGTCTGTCTTATCATCACTCTCAGCCTGACATGCTTGTGGACGAGGATCCCTTAGTTATAGCTTCTGAAGATACCGCAGCAGTTGGCAACTCCCCTTTGGGTACTAGACGCACAACGCTCTCCCCTTCCACCACACAGCAGGTAGGATATCACTCAGGCACTCTATGGAAGTGCTTCCTTTCAGGCGGATAGTAAATATAATGTGTCGCCGTGTAGCGACTTATATACGATGGAATCATGTGTGGGTCCTTATACAAGGCATGCTACCGAGACAACTAAAGGTGAGTGTATGTACCTCAGCCATGATGGAGTCCATACGTTGGATAGGATCACGTAATCAGTGATCCGTAATACTAAATTTGTCGATACCTATGTTGGATATATCATCTCAAGTGACAGGTTGAATGTGTTTTCTTGTGTCACTAGGAGATGGTGGAAGTCCAAGGACGATTACCCAACATCGTGTAATGGGTGAGGGACCTTCAGAGCGCGGCAAGGAGGTTGTATCGTCGCCCGCTGAACCCAGTATCGTCAATAGTGATCAGGAAAGGACGCGCATTCTTAATGAGGATGTAGCATGGGAGCGATATTGTTTCCGATATTGGTTTATTCCCTCAGAATTCAGTGGTAAATAACAAGGTGTTGGGCAGCTCGCCGCCGCCGATGATGCGGCAGAATGATCGTTTCGAGGAGTTGTAGGTTGTTGCTGCTGGCTGCTTGACAGTAGCAATCGGATATTATTATGAGATACCTAGACGGCGTTGAGAGAGCTGAAAGGTTGGCAATGACGCAGGCACAGAAGAGGGTGGATGAGCTACTCGAGGGGCCTGGCTCGGCAACAGGGAACATGCTAAGGATGTAAGCTCAAGGAGGATGGTGCTCCTGGGGGGCTTCATGGGATCATTCTTGTCTACGATGCATCGGTGCATGATTGGTGCATGCTCGACCAATTCCATTACAGTGAACAAGTTCCGTGCAGTGAGCTCCGTGCAGAAGTGTGGAAGTATTATGTGCCTGCTTGTCTATCGTCTCTCCTCTGCCGCGAAGGCTCTTCATGGTGACCAGTCGAATGTTTTCACTAAGCCGAGTCGAATCAGTTAATTGCTGTGCAGCTGCTGTGCTGTTCTTTGCTTTTCGGGTTTTCGAGAGTCAAAGTCGTTCTCCTACCTTCAAAGTTGAAATGTCACAGCTTCACGATAGTAGGATTCGGGATGTCTGAAGTCCGTCGTACTACGACGCACAGGTTTCCGTTGAGATAATAGCAACATTCACAGCCTTCGAAGGCTGGAACCAGGAGCAGCATGTAACCATGCTGGCTGCCGTGTCTATATACCCCCGATTCCCCACCATACTGTATGACGATGAAGCCTGGGCCCTTGCATCTGCTAGTTGGGACGATTAATTCTGCATGCTGCGGGGTAGTTAGTGCGTCAGGGTGGCCAGTGAGCCTCCTTGGGGGGATTACTTTTGAGATTTATTACGACTGTGAATGCGGCTATCACCTCCTTCGTGAACAGAGAAAACCCCATTTCATAGTCGGTATGTCATTGACAACAGATAGTTATACAACTATGCATAGTTGTATACTATGCATCCTCCTCCATGTATGTGTGATACATCCTGTAATTGGATATCATATATCTGTACTGATCTACAGTGCGATGTTCTCCGAAGCATAAAGTGATTATCGGTATTTCTCGTATTTGCATTTGGGGGCGGTGGTGGTCGTAGACGTGGAAGTTCTCGTCCTCAGCTGGCAGTAGCTCGATGCTCTTGTTAGACACGGATCAACCACCACACAGAGAGGCCGCATGAAGCCCCCTAGCATATCAGTCACTACTACCACTAGCAGTCCTCCTCGCAGTAATCGCTTCGAACGGCTGTGAGTGGTTATACCAATGGGTCATGCATGAGTAGGCCTATGCTGTAGGTATGCTGAGGGAGCGGAGCGTGCTGCTAGACGGAAGGACCTGGAGAAGGCAGTTATTGAGGAAGAGGATGCCAAGTTGAGAGAGGAGATAGCCACAGCTAGGCTGGGGTGGAGGAATCGAAGTAATTCCTATCATGGGGTGTATCCTAGACTCTATTAAGTACATCATCGCTGGTTTAACTTTATGGAAGTAGTGGAACTCATTCTCTAATTACAAAACAGTACATCTCCGAAATCATCATGGTGTTCATATCCCCCCTGCGATGGGGTTTCATCAGGTGTTGTCGAGTCGGTGGAGTCAGGGTCGAGTCAGGGAGGAGGAGGAGGAGGAGGGTTGAAGAAGAGTCCCTGGGAGAGGATGAGCAAGCAAGAGGCCGACAATCGAGCAATGAAGCTTCAGAAGATGAAGGATGAGTTGGCAGAAAAGGAACGACAAGAGATCGAGGCTAGCAGGGTGGTGACAACGAGTCGGTGGATAACAACGAGTCTAATTCCTGGAGTCCTCAGTTCTGTCCCCCTCCGAGGCCTCGTGGTTTACTTAACACAAGCTTGGTATCTACTGAGTCTGTAAGCCAACACAATAGTAGTAGTGTGGTAGATATGGTGGAACGGATGAGCAGTAGGTAGGCTTAGGGAGGTCAACATAGCATCTCACGCCTTAGAGGATGCTGTGGACTCGAGACGGGCCAAGCTCGAGCAGCTCGCATCGCAGTTCTCTGCTGAGGAGAAAGCCAAGATAGATGCGGCCAGGGTGAGGAGCATATGCGCTTGAAACCTGACCATTCTATACTTCAGTTCAAGAAACCAGGCAAGCCAGCAAAAAGCGTCGACATACGGGAGATGACCAATAGATTGTACCCTTAGTGTGGGCTCTCTCAGTATGAAGATATTGATCCTATCAGATATGCTGAGGGGGAGAAGAGACGTGCTAAGTTGGAGCAGATGCAGGAGGAAGCTGAGCTCAGAGAGATTGCCAAGTGTCAAGGATTTGCTCCAAAAGTCTCCCGGGAAAGCAATCAGATTTCCTAGCGAAGCGAAGCAGGAGTGGTTTGTTCCGAAGGTTCTTTCCAGCCTGCCTCCAGAGTTACCAAAGTAGACAGGAAAGATGGGAAGGTCGCTGGTTCGATCCCGGGCGCTGGCATTACCACTAAGCGGAAGAGCTCAGGTCATCAGCGTCTGTAAGTTGGAGGCGTA
Source organism: Perkinsus marinus ATCC 50983 (assembly GCF_000006405.1). Classification (NCBI taxonomy): domain Eukaryota; phylum Perkinsozoa; order Perkinsida; family Perkinsidae; genus Perkinsus; species Perkinsus marinus. Next base: position 20,876 of record NW_003211511.1, read on the forward strand.
CGGCTGTTACATTGAGAGTTGGAGTAGATACGCTGAGTCGCAGGCCCGGAAGGAGAGGATAGCGAAGTTAGCCCAAGCTGTGAAGGCAGAGGAGGAAAAAGAATGTATGCTTGTGGGCTATCGTCTATTGTTGATTACTTATATGCCGTATATCGAGGGTATCGGTATGGTACTCGATCATTAGGGCTTGGGGTAAATACTCAGGTACCTATCAGCCCAATCTCCAGAAGTCCCGACCCAGGCCCATTAATGGCCATACTTTGGGTACTCTTAGATCTCCAACAGGCAATGGTGGTATCCATGAGAACCTATATCGTGATAGGGCTGCTAGGGATGAGCGCATTCGCAAGATGAGGGAGTGAGTTAAAAGGATTGTCACAGTAGGGATGTAATTGAATATTAGGGAGAAAGAGGCTCTGGAAGTATGCAGTGTGGGCTCTAGGACCACTCCCAAGACGCCGACTAGGAAGGACCTACACGCCTCTCTGTATCGTATCTGGCATCCTTCTCCTTGATTGAATGGATGGGGTCTGTATTATTGTAGTCACGATGAAGTGTACAAGCGTAAGGCTGAGGCGGAGGCTGCGGAGAAGGAAAAAGAAGAACTTGTCAAGTCATTCCTCCACGCCTCGAGGAAGACACCTGTCCGAGCCGGTCTGCATGATCGTCTGTGAGCCGTCAACTATCGACTGTAGTATTGTAGTAACCTGATAGGTTCGAGGAGTCGAAGCTAAGACATGATGCTTTGATGAAGCGACTCCAAGAGAAGGAGGATAGAGAGGCAGCAACAACAGCACTTCGTAGGGAGTAGTATTGAGTAAGAGTCTAGACCCCATCGTGTAGGAGGCCGTGCTACATTGAATCCGTCCAGGAGCATGGGTTCATCCTCTACAGTACGGATGATGTAAGTCAGGATACTCCAACCTCTACTTAGTGAACCGTGATAGATCCTCTCAACCTACAGCCAATCGTCGCACTAGAAGCTGCGACTCTACAATGGCCGGTCGTAGGGGAGTGGGGCGGCCTCGTCTTAGACCACACATAAAGACGGATCCGATTACACTTGGTCTCGGGGGCCAAGCCCGGCTACCAGAAGTGCTCATCTGCTACTTGCTAGGGACTGTTAGCTCCCTTTAGGTCTTCTCAATCGGCACACCTGATCTCTCCCCCGACAGTACAACTAGAAGCCCGAGACCTCTATCGGCTGACCAACCGAGGCGAGGAGGACAACAGAACAAGGTCATTTTAGGCTTCAAGGAGGAGGTGAAAATACCCAAGAGGAAGAAGGTTCAGGAGCCCACCCCACCACCAGTGGAGACAGTCCTGGACCAAACGCCTGTGGACAAAGATGCTTCCGTGGACTCACTTGCTAAGGTCATCGTCTCTGAGAT
>NW_003211511.1:22366-24605 GCF_000006405.1 Perkinsus marinus ATCC 50983
CAGTTCCTCTCGAGAGCCGTTCACATGTTTTTGAGTGAGCCCAATCCCATCACCATCATGAAGTGTTACTCCAATATCTGTTTTAGCCACAGCAGTACGATATGAGACCTTGGAAGCAGTAGGGGCTAGAAGCTATGCTAACTCACAAATGTGGCAGAATATAACTCGTACGTCTACTAGTAGTCATCTACAACAACTAACACTCCATTACATTCAGGAACAGTATCATCACAAGTAGCAGGTATACTAACTGACAACGCTCCGCCCAGGATGACGTATGTAAGCCTAGCCTGATACCCACCTTCTGGTCAGAGATACCTATCAGGTTATTATGGACATTATAATAGCATTTGTGATAGCAATCCTATGGCTAGGTGGATCTGCATGCACACTCGGACGAGTTGTATCGCTATTTCCCAGGTTCTCCCGGGTTACCACAATTCCTGTCCATGACTAACCTAGCTCTAGGGGTGGCCATGGCGTTCTCTGGTCCTATTGGCAAGAGCTTACCTCCTTTGGTAAGGAAGCACTCTGCTACTGCTCCTCATTGTTCTTATCCCCAGGTGGTAGAGGTACCTTCAGAGTTGCCAATAGTGAACTCCTTCGAACTCACAGGCGACAAGATTGGCCGTTACCTTGCTCCGTTCGGTGTCAGCTTTTTTCTAATGTCGGTGGTCTTTTGCAGATATACGCCTCATCTGTATTCGCCTTAGATACTATGACTTCAGCGTCTTAGTTCCCTTTAGCATTCTATTGTTCCTACTGGTCGCAAGTGTAAAAGCTTCCGTACGGATCCATGGTAGCAACAACCGTTGCTGTTTTTTCACCGTCAACACTCCATCTAATCAAATCGGTTGTGCAGGTGAACCAGCGCATAAGTCCAGACGGAATAGGTTGGGCCTTTTACACCAACTCATTGAGGGCCTCAGGGCATTAAAGGATCCACTACTTGGAGTGGGAAGCCACTTCCGACCAGTCGAGACAGCTTCGCATTGCCAGATGCTTGTCTTCAATACGATGCTCACTAACGTTTTCGTTTACCCATTTCAAACCGTGGCCATACCGGTGATATTAAAACAAATGGATCCCGTGAATTGGAGGAGTCTTACGAGTCTAGTAAGGATCACGAGTCTAGCGTAACAATTCAGTGTACTGCAGGTGTCCCTTGGTGGCGTTCTCGGCCCGTTGTTATCGAACATCGCGGCCTACCACTTTCATGACGATACTTATAGAGGTCTGCACTATCGAGTCGACAGTTGTCATTACTATTCTCTTTAGGATTGCTCTCTGGATTGCTGTTCCAGCTCGTCAGCGTCTCCTTATGTATAGGCAGCGTTTGGGTGAGACCAACTGGGGGGTGTGACGAAATGGGTGCTCTCCAGTAGACCAGTATTGAATGTCACTAGGCTGCTGAATGCACCGACCGTGAACAGGGTTCTTTTGTGCTTCTGAGTCTAATTGGAAATGTGATTCTGCCAGAATCGTCCAGAATCATTCCGGGAATGTGTTCAATGAATACGAAATTGGAGTTCAGTATGCGATTCTGGAAATGATTCCGACAAGGATTCTGGCTCACACTCAGTGATCACGATTGTTAAGAGAGTTGCTGAGCCGGATTGTGCCATGTGACACGAATGTCTGTCCCACTCTATAACCCCAGTACCTTACCTCCATGTGGCCCTATATTCTGTCAGCATTGCTGACTCAGCAACAACTGTTGAAGCTTTGGTTTTCCTTACACGAGAGCCCGATGGCTGTGTTGTATACAAACCGATCGTTCCTCGGTCTAGCACGGTGTGTAGAAGATGCGTTTTACGCTCGAGCCATCGCCAGACCGGTCGTGCTTGCCCGGATGCTACTGCTGCCTCGGTATATGATCTACGTCTTCCAGCGCTACTTGCAGACTCACGTTGCTTATGTAAGCAATGTGTGATCTGCCAGATAGCTAGAGCTAGGCGTGTGTGGTTCTTATCTTACGGAGACTCCGTCTGTGGGTCTCCGGACAGTAGTCTGACGAGAACTTACCGTCCTACCCAACATATTGGATGGGCTTTCTGGACGTCTTCTCACTGGGTGGTAAGTGGAAAGTGTTGAGCGGCTATTGCTTGCTGACTTATCATACTACATAGAGACTACTACCATCCGAGAACCATGAAGCAATTGCCCCAGCCTTATGGTATATTCAACTATTGAGTGGTGGATTGCGCCTGTTCGTATTGGATAGAGCCCAGTACTTCAT
>NW_003211511.1:24705-28309 GCF_000006405.1 Perkinsus marinus ATCC 50983
CAAGCATGAATTCCTCATGGAGTTGTTGTCATTGATTACTTTCTTCTTCCCGAGACTTCTCATATGCGTTTATCTGTCTCTAACACGACTAACGTATCCTCGACCAAGCGAGGGAATGTCATACTCATTGCTTGGGGAGTGGCTTTGTTTTATTCGTCCTAGCAACGAAGCATATGAAAGCATCATCATCATCATCGTCAAAGCTAGTAAGCTCCAATGGTCAGCATTACATAGCAGCTCAGTTCCTCTCGAGAGCCGTTCACATGTTTTTGAGTGAGCCCAACCCTATCACCATCATGAAGGGTTATTCCAATAACTGTTTTAGCCACAGCAGTACGATATGAGACCTTGGAAGCAGTAGGGGCTAGAAGCTATGCTAACTCACAAATGTGGCAGAATATAACTCGTACGTCTACTAGTAGTCATCTACACGAACTAACACTCCATTACATTCAGGAACAGTATCATCACAAGTAGCAGGTATACTAACTGACAACGCTCCGCCCAGGATGACGTATGTAAGGCTAGCCTGATACCCACCTCCTGTCCAGAGATACCTATTAGGTTATTATGGACATTATAATAGCATTTGTGATAGCAATCCTATGGCTAGGTAGATCTAAGTGCACACTCGGACGAGTTGTATCGCTATTTGCCAGGTTCTCCCGGGTTACCACAATTCCTGTCCATGACTAACCTAGCTCTAGGGGTGGCCATGGCGTTCTCTGGTCCTATTGGCAAGAGCTTACCTCCTTTGGTAGGAGACTCCTATGGAAGCACTCTGCTACTGCTCCTCATTGTTCTTATCCCCAGGTGGTAGAGGTACCTTCAGAGTTGCCAATAGTGAACTCCTTCGAACTCACAGGCGACAAGATTGGCCGTTACCTTGCTCCGTTCGGTGTCAGCTTTTTTCTAATGTCGGTGGTCTTTTGCAGATATACGCCTCATCTGTATTCGCCTTAGATACTATGACTTCACCGTCTTAGTTCCCTTCAGCATTCTATTGTTCCTACTGGTCGCAAGTGTAAAAGCTTCCGTGCGGGTCCATGGTAGCAACAACCGTTGCTGTTTATTCACCGTCAACTCTCCATCTAATCAAATCGTTTGTGCAGGTGAACCAACGCATAAGTCTAGACGGAATAGGTTGGGCCTTTTACACCAACTCATTGAGGGCCTCAGGGCATTAAAGGATCCACTACTTGGAGTGGGAAGCCACTTCCGACCAGTCGAGACAGCTTTGCATTGCCAGATGCTTGTCTTCAATACGATGCTCACTAACGTTTTCGTTTACCCATTTCAAACCGTGGCCATACCGGTGATATTAAAACAAATGGATCCCGTGAATTGGAGGAGTCTTACGAGTCTAGTAAGGATCACGAGTTTAGCGTAACCATTCAGTGTACTGCAGGTGTCCCTTGGTGGCGTTCTCGGCCCGTTGTTATCGAACATCGCGGCCTACCACTTTCGTGACGATACTTATAGAGGTCTGCACTATCGAGTCGACAGTTGTCCTTACTATTCTCTTTAGGATTGCTATCTGGATTGCTGTTCCAGCTCGTCAGCGTTTCCTTATGCATAGGCAGCGTCTGGGTGAGACCAACTGGGGGTGCGAGTCACACCGTGTGGCGAAATGGGTGCTCCCCAGTAGACCAGTATTGAATGTCACTAGGCTGCTGAATGCACCAACCGTGAACAGGGTTCTTTCGCGATTCTGAGTCTAAGTGGAAATGTGATTCTGCCAGAATCATTCTGGGAATGTGTTCAACGAATACGAAATTGGAGTTCAGTATGCGATTCTGGAAATGATTCCAACGAGGATTCTGACTCACACTCAGTGATCACGATTCTGAAGTGAGTTGCTGAGCCGGATTGCGCCATGTGACATATATATCTGTCCCACTGTGTAACCCCAGTACCTTACCTCCATGTGGCCCTATATTCTGTCAGCATTGCTGACTCAGCAATAACTGTGGGAGCTTTGGCCTTCCTTACAGGAGAGCCCGATGGCTGTGTTGTATACAAACCGATCGTTCCTCGGTCTAGCACAGTGTGTAGAAGATGCGTTTTAGCCATCGCCAGACCGGTCATGCTGGCCCCGGGCCAGTGGCCCGGATGCTACTGCTGCCTCGGTATATGATCTACGTCTTCCAGTGCTACTTGGCAGATAGCTAGAGCTAGGCGTGTGTGGTTCTTATCTCCGTCTGTGGGTCTCCGGGCAGCAGTCTGACGAGAACTTACCGTCCTACCCAACATATTGGAAGGCCTTTCTGGACGTCTTCTCACTTGGTGGTAAGTGGAAAGTGTTGAGCTGCTCGACTCCTCGATTTGCCGAGAAGTGCGAACAGCAGCTCGGCGCGTGTGTAGAATATATGTCAACACACTCCCCTTGTGAAGGTGGCCGAGGTGAGAAGATACACCATTTACGGGCACAGGGGCTTCGGACTCTGCTACGTCATATTACCGGTGATGTATCCCTCCCCGGCAGAGACTTGAAAATGCTCTTGATAGACTGCACGGTGCAGTCTGCACGTCGATGTTGAATGGGCGTCCAGTTATTCAGTTCTGCTATGGTTCAGATGAGAACCCTATCGCGGTTATTCCTGACCAGCTGGCTTACGAGTATGATCGTGTACCTGATCCGGCCCTTGGCCACTTGAGTCCGGCATGAGTATCTTTCAATCCGGGGAATTTCCCCGGGGGAAATCAGTTTTAATCATTCGCTCTGCATTCTTCACCTTGCATTGGGGACTACTCAAGGAGGCTACGTTGAAGGCGATTGGTGGTAAATCGAAACCAACTTTGGTAGCCATCACACGCAGCTGGCCACTGGAGTGTCAGAAAATAAAAAATGAGCATCCAAATTGATGAACATCTCATTAATTGTGCTAATAGCTCGATTGGCGACGAATAGACTATTCGGAATAGTGCAGAAGGATCTCTAGTAGCTTTGATGATGATGAAATCTTGGCACAAATAGAAACATATAAGTAATTAGGATTCAATGCCCAAAAAATTAGGGACAGGTATTTGTGTCACACGGCACAATCAGCCTGAAAATCGGTTGGCTTTGATCCCTCTTACTATGTATCCAATTAGGCTAAATTTAGAGAAGTCCCATCGCAGTCGGATGAGGAGGTCGTCTTCTGATCAGGTATCATCATTCCCAGCATTCACCAGTCCCTCATCCTATGCTGTCTGTTTGTGTGTACTCTGGGTATTCGTGGTTGCCTCCAACAACCACTTCACGGTTTTCTTCAATTCAATACAGCAGAGAGTAAAATCATCATGTTGATAGTGCTCTGCACCAGTCGTCAACAACAGGTCCTACCCGCTGGTCAAAGAGGAAGATTTATTGCAAATATTTTGGCTCTTTTCACAGTAGCACTTCGTCACATGAACACAATCACTGTCTCCCTTGCTACAGATGAGCAACGCTGGGGGTCTATGGCTGTATGGTCGGGCGATATCGCCGGGACCACATCTATTTTGGAATGTTGGTTTGATGCTTATGTTGTCGATTGCTATGAGGCTGTTGATATGTAAGTCGTTGAGGTTACGAATGTCTGACATTCTTTCAGTCCGCAGATGGTGCCGTCGTTCGTGG
>NW_003211511.1:28409-33402 GCF_000006405.1 Perkinsus marinus ATCC 50983
TCAGCCTAGGGAAGTTGATATTCACTCCAAAACTGAGGCTTACCCAAAAGATGTCATAGACAAAGAGGCCCGCCAAGAGGATGAAAGCTACTGAGAACTTATGGAGGGATACGAGACGGATCGCTTGAATGCAGAAGGAGACACCTAAAGGCCGCTTGTCGGGGAAGTAGGGGAACACCACGGAGCTACCGAACATGTTGTGGATGGTGAACTGTTTGTTCCAAGCAAAGACGCCTCCAAGGACCGCCGACACACCATAGACGAGGATCTTGAGAGTAAGATTAGCAATATAGGGAGGGAAGAGACTTTACGTGAGAGTATCCGAATTTAATGTCAACATTGGGATCTTCGTCTGGCTTCTCCGCAAAAACCTTCATAAGTAAAGTTGGCATCGTAAAGCGAATATGGAATCTGTGGAAGAAGGCAGACGTTGTGTTGGGAATACTGACGATAGAGAGAGCACGTGAATGGTGATAATTCAGTGCTGATATCCTGCCAGTGATAATGTAGTATATACAACGTAGACGATTATTGTCGAGTTCTGCTAGTGATATTCCGAAATTCTTTAGACCAAGGGTCAAGTAAAGGTTATGTTGGAGTACCGAGAGAAGATTAGTGATAGGTGGTCATCAACATACCTGTTGTGAGTGAGGTCTTCAGAGAGGCAGCTATCAACGAGAGGCTTCACGGTCTCAGCCAAGGCACCAACACCTAATATACAGTATTCAACAGCAGTAGTAGTCGGCCCGGTGGGACTACCTAGCATGCCAAGATAGCCGGTGAGGAGTAGATTCATGAGATAGGGGGATACCAACTTATAAGCTAAATACCTACCGCCACCACAATTGCTCATCTCACGGTGATGCTGAATGATGCAATGACGACGAGGGAGGGACTTACAAGCTGAGTAAAGCTATACTGCCAAAAACAGGGAACATCATAGCATCCTTCTGTGAGACCGAATCCATGTCCTCCTTCTTACCATCAGCATCTATAAGAGCAAGAGTCGTAGACTAAGAGTTGCTGATATTACTTGTATTGTTGAGTTTGAGGCTTTGGTGGCATGCAATGCACATGATGGGAGCCGTATACCTATGAGACCATATATTCAACATGATCGATCGGCTGCAACCCCTACAGTAGCATCTGCGGATTGACCGGTATGATAACGAAGTTGGTGACCACAAAGAGAAGTCCCAATATAGCGTATGATGCCTTATAGGCGATCCCCATTGGGGACTTCATCGTGACAGGGGCAGCACCAGAACCAGCAGCAGCAACCGAGGCTTCCGAAGACATATAGTTCGGTAATACAGCTGAATACGGATGACCAGGAGTAAGCCTCTTGCTACACCTCATGGCCCATCTGGCATCATGCCAGTTAACAAATCTTAACTCATGATTCGGTATTAGATTCATAGCAGAAGTTAAGTATAATTATTTTTGTCTGGATGCGCACTGAGTAGTGTTGTACGTGTGATAGCTGGTAATAATAATTCCTGTCGTCCTCCTCCTCCTTCTCCTCATGAGGGCCCATCAACAACCACCATAAGCAGATCATAGCCCCTCCCCGCTCCCATCACAACATACTTGGAGGAAACCTTCATTTCAGATTTAATCAATTGGTTGCAATTCTAATTTCCATCATTCATCATGTTGCAAAGGTCGGGAGACTAACGACTCGACTTAGGCCTCCCTTTGGGGGCGCACTCCGGGACAGCCTAGTCGACCGCCTTGGAGCTGCTGTCATCACATCAGCAACTTCTAAACAAAAATATGAACCTCACATAAACCTCAGAGTCGACTCCATCTACCTCTGTAACCCCCGACAGCTCTCCTCCGTCTCCTTTGACGATGCTTACCCGGTGTGACTGTCACACCGGGTATGATAGGTGCATCACATTCGGGTGATGGACTCCGTCGCCGCCGCTGCTGGCCGCCGCCGCCCCCCAGTGGTGAGCCATCAAAGTACGTCCTTCTACTGCCTTGAAATGTCGGGGAAAGGTCGACATCACGTGGAGGGTCAGCGTCACATAGTGTCATGATTTGGGGTGCTGGTTGGAAGGTAGTCCTTGACGTAGTCACGACGACCGGGCATAAGACCAGGGGTCTGCGTATACGGTCATCCTCAGCTGTTTTGTGGATGGAAGGTCTAGTGGGTGGTGACGGGACAATGCTTGTGTTGGGAGGTGTCACCGGTGGTGATGACCGTGTTGGAGAACCTTTTACTCGTTTGCTCGCCTCCCTTGATGAGCCTATAGGTTGGATGAATTCCTATTCCTCGCCGCCATACAAGACCACTACCTAAGGTCCTCTTGCTACAGGTCAATGCTGCTAATATAGAGGTCGGTGTCCATCCCCCAACACTACCTAGAAGGACCTCCCTATTCAGCAGGCACCCTCGGCGGCCCACCTTGGTCTGTTGGTGTTAGGAGGTCCCTACAGTCCACCCAAATGACCTTATCCGTCAATGATAGCTGCCTCAGAGTATGACAGATATTCCGTAGACTCCCAGCCTATCGTAGCACACCGTCACCATCGTGAAGCCACTGAGGTTGCCCTTACATGGACCTTAGGGCCAACAAGAACATGTGTGACCTCCGACCACTGCTCTGCTTCCATATAGTTGATGCCATATACATATCCTCCAGTACCCCTCACAATGCCAAAGACCATCCCTGGGATCCCCGACCCTACTACTATAATGATACATGATGATCACGACTACGAGAGCTCACCAACTACGGTGTATTTGGCCCTCGTTAGGTCCAGACCCTGGCCATTGAAGGCATTGCTACATAATGCATCAATGTAGTCGTCAAGAGGGACGTGATCCTGTAGGGGTGGCATGTCGTAGAGTGATCGATACCTCACAAAGGGGGGGGGGGGGTGATGATACTAGAGGCCATGCAGGTGGTCATACTTTTTCCGGGGTGGTCGATGGGCAACTCCTGGGGAGTCCAACTGCTCTAGGAAGGACACTACTCGAGGGAACTCGTGAATGGTCACCTCTTCTAAAGCCAAATTAGAATACGAATAAATAGTCTAATAGTCAACTACTGCAAAACCTAATGCTTCGGTATCGGGTTCGATCCTCGGTGTCGGCATTTAATGAGCGTATACTTGTGACTGTACCACCACTCTCACACCCTACTCTTGCTGGCAGCTCATCGACTCTATCAATCTGATACACACATCATTTACTCTACCAGTCCATACTCTTGCTATTACTTGAATCATCGAAGGCCCCATCTTCCTCCTAGGAGCCTGTCTACACCCCAATAGATGCATCTTAACTCCTCCACTACTAGTGTCCATCCCAACACACAATACTCCACATAATGGGCAGTGATAGTGACCACTGCTACATGCATCCACTCCCACCACCGAGGTCGGCGGCGCCGCCTTAGCAGGTCCCTCTGGAGTCTTCAGGCCAATACGACTCTCTCTTCGAGAAGACCGTGATGAGGACTTGGTCGGAAGATTCCAACCTGACCATCACAGAGATAGCCTACAGCTTCCTAATGCCCCCAGGAGTACATTCTGTTCGATAGCAATAATGGAGGATATACGCTGGGTTGTCCAATACGACAACTCTAAGGAGGTCATTGCAGTGATGGTCATCTTGTATATGGTGGTAGAGGCAACCTAAGGCTCGAATGATGATGGTGATTGAAGTAGTGAGGACCGCCGACTCCAGGCTGTGTCGTCATGCTGCTCAGTCTTGACGATTCTCAACTCGCATAAGGGACAAGCCAATGTGACGATCGTGGGATCGTCGACTTGGACAGCAGCTGGAGGACGGAGTAGCAGCCGAGCATGATCGGTGATAGGAGGAGGTGGAGAGGGCGTCATGTTTCCAGAGGAGGGAGGCCATGCTGACTCCACTACTACGGGCCATAATCTGTGTGGTAAATTGGCGAACTGGACCTGCGACGAGCGCGTCAGTTCTTCAATCAAACGACCCAGGTTCAATTTCTCGCTACCCCATTACCGATTTATGAAGTGCCTTAACAGCCTGTACAGTCGGGAGAGCCTCATCCCCTCGCCGAGCACTCATCCCTCCAGAAGTAGCCGTTGGGGTACGACGTCTACCCACAGGCAATATCGCTGAGGTTGATGCCGACCTGGACAAGGGACGCCCCTTCGAGGGCACAGCCTAAACCTATCGAATTGACCCCACACCCTTGCATAGTAATAAATCACCTGTAAGAGCTTCGGTGGGGTTTCCTTTGGATAGGCAATATCATCATCATCATCGAGTTGGTTAAGATCATTAACAAGAGAGGACATCATGTCACCAACCTCCTCTGGCCATTCCCTCAGGACTGCATCCTCATCTTCCTCTTCAATACATGGGTACAGTCTAGTGCCTCTCGTCGGAGGGGACGCAACAACCAATGACACCATTGTATACAACCATGTAGGCAACAACCTACTTCAATGGAGAAGATCTTACATCAATAACCAGGATTATCGCGCGCGCCATGATAATCGATTATTGTTGATATCTTTGATACTTTCTTTTTAGCAACTTGGCCCAAGGCAAAGGTTTTCCCTCGTCGGCACTTCGAGGTCCTCAAACTTCGATACTGCCGTTGCTGCTACTACTAGAGCTCGTTTCGTAGCCTTCAACTACCCTTATCATGCCACTCCTTCATTTCATCACTAACATGCTTTAGTAGTGCTCCGACATCTCCCCAACCGTATGCGTTTCTCGAGTGTACTTTCTTTTCGGCATTTGACTGTGGACGGGCGCTCCGCATCCGTACAAGCAGATCTACGGCCTATTCCAATGAGTGTTAAGAATCCTGTATATCGCGTCTGGAACAGTGATTTTCAGCGCAAACGATTTACTGTGTTTCAACCTGAGAAATGGTGTAGCATATGGTATCTCATTCTGTTGTCATTTCCATTTTGAACATCATTTGTTTTAAGTCGTCCGATTAAGCAAGATCATGAAAATACGACTACTCCCATAATAAAGCGATAT
>NW_003211511.1:33502-46460 GCF_000006405.1 Perkinsus marinus ATCC 50983
GGATTATCGCGCGCGCCATGATAATCGATTATTGTTGATATCTTTGATACTTTCTTTTTAGCAACTTGGCCCAAGGCAAAGGTTTTCCCTCGTCGGCACTTCGAGGTCCTCAAACTTCGATACTGCCGTTGCTGCTACTACTAGAGCTCGTTTCGTAGCCTTCAACTACCCTTATCATGCCACTCCTTCATTTCATCACTAACATGCTTTAGTAGTGCTCCGACATCTCCCCAACCGTATGCGTTTCTCGAGTGTACTTTCTTTTCGGCATTTGACTGTGGACGGGCGCTCCGCATCCGTACAAGCAGATCTACGGCCTATTCCAATGAGTGTTAAGAATCCTGTATATCGCGTCTGGAACAGTGATTTTCAGCGCAAACGATTTACTGTGTTTCAACCTGAGAAATGGTGTAGCATATGGTATCTCATTCTGTTGTCATTTCCATTTTGAACATCATTTGTTTTAAGTCGTCCGATTAAGCAAGATCATGAAAATACGACTACTCCCATAATAAAGCGATATATGCAGTATGTGGCACTTTGATCCACCAACATCATCCTTGAGACCTTGAAGTGGAGAAGTGAGGGGGCACACCACAGGACACATACAGGGACTTACACTATTGGTCGATAAACTTTCGAGTGTGCTTGTTAAGTTCATTGGCTTATTACTGCGTCTCAACTCGCTACTAGAAGTGACCGACATTTAGCCCTCGTGATTGCGTTAGCAACACACCTCGCGGCATCAGCCCTATCAACGTGTTTAGAATTGTAGAGCATCTCCCTCCCATAGTGTATTGAGAAGCAGAGCTACACTAGGGAATCCCAAATACTATCTAGCTCTAGAAAACACCTTGTGTTAGACCTCAGGAATGTCTTCTTATGAGACTCCCCTGAAACTGGGTAAGCTCAGTTGACCAACGGAGTGCATCCCCCAAGCGTTCGGTAACCTATCACACGGCTCCTCCCTCCCTCCCGAGCCCAAGGACGATGCTATCAACACCAAGTCCTCGGACAATGTGATGGGGCCACACTACATCGCCAGGATTAGCGTCAACTACAACCGACCTAACGATGTAATATAACTCAACCTTTCGAAGGGCCTTTGAAGCACCGGTAGTGGCGCTAAGTACCACACCAACGACACAACGTATCTGTCTCTTTGCCCGCTGAGGATTCTCGTCGAGTAAACTGGCCCAACGAGTTGGTGTCGACGAGTGGTTGTGATTTGAATCGTTTGCAGTGTTATATAAGGCGCATTCACTGATGTGATTAGCCAAGGACTTGCCTACGACTTCGACGAGTTGTTCTTTGGTCCCTTAGCAATGAGTCATGAAACCCCAACACCGATCTAACATCAACTCCACACTGTGTGTTAACCACTGACACGTATCATCAACACTGACTTTCAATATACTCTATTATTAATGTGCATACTTATTGTAACGATATGCGGTGTACAAAATGCTATTGTCACATTTCCTGGTTGTCAATCTCCCCGACTAGCTGGTGGGAATCGTTGATACACCAACCCCATCGGAGATGGCATTAGTATAGCATTCAAAAAGGGCCAGAGTGCTCCCGATCCAGCAGCAGCTGATGATAATGATGACGGTCTAGTAGAGAGGGGTGTTGCACAGGATAGCAAGGACGTGTATGAGGGGGGAGGGCTCCATCTAGGACCAGGAATGAGGACTGAGCTTGTTGTTGGACTACTCAGTCGAGGATAACTGAAGTGACACCTCAAGTACTACTACTTGCGAACTACGATGTATGCATATCAAAAAACAGGATTATATTTTCATCAAAACCACGAGGGATACTCATATCATCCCTATCACGATCGCGTAACAGAATAACAAAGTTTTTCTCAGAGTTGAGCTCGTTTCTCATCCCTTGTGCGAGCTAGTGTAGCCAGAGTATACCCTCTGAGCTTATCTATAGGATACAAAAGGCGTGCTACCGTGGGGACGTCATTGTGATGATGCCCACGTTACTGCCATGAACAGCAGCACCAGTAGTGGTAGTAGTAAGTGAAGGTGGTGCAGTGTAGACTGGAACACTGGACTGGCCTATAAGACAACATACCTCTACTCTTATCACATACCCTACCAGGCTGGACCGATGTCGGATCCACCCAGGTGTCTACAACTCGTGGCTGGATACGCTCAGACGCATCTATAGGAGAATAAACAATTCGAAAAGTGTGACTCAAAATCCCCACCGTTTTGTGTAGCTTCTCGTCGCGAAGTCCAACTCTCAACAGGGATGGTAACCTGGTCGTTATGATGATCATGATGAATCTGAACACCATGGAACAGTTGTTGATACACGTTCACTGTTATCTCTTACTTCATCCCTTTCCACATGTTGATGCCTGTCCATAGATGCTCCTGTCGAGGGCACATGCAGGGCCTGTCAAGAAGAGGTGCTCCTCAGCCAAGCCGCGGTAAGCATGGTATTGCATCACGCAGGATAGACAGGAACGTTATTAATGCATATCGCAACAGCTGATTCAGGAAGTAATAGAGACAAGGCCACCCCGGTAGAATGTCGATTCGAGTGAGAACACGGATGATAAATCCGGTAGAGCAGCGTGGTGTATATTGTGGATCTCATCATGTCCCTCACCTAAACTCTTCGATCTACGTTCGAGATGCGGACATATGGAGGAACCCCGGGGATGAGATTTCTCACAAAATCGCTGCCACCGGAATTAATTTCCTTACATTAATCGTTGACCCCTTATTGACCGTTTTATCCACAGAGCCCCTCTTCTTCCTCTCAACTGTCCCCTTTTGTGTCGAAGCTTTAGACCCACGCCTTAGACTACTTGCCATCGTTGATACCCCCAAGCGGGGACTAGCACTCTCACTACCACGTCCCCTACCGTGCCACATTTTAGATTCATCTGCACCTACTTAATCAACTACTACACCTGCCAGGCTCGGACCATTACCTGTAGTAAGGATAGAAGACTCCCTCCTACTCTCGAGGGACGAGCCACGCCTCGTTCTAGTTGTGGAGCTCTGTAGACTATTCGAACGGGAAGAGTTCACTGCAGTTGGAACATGCTTCACAAACTGGAAAGTAATGATGATATTATCAAAACCCGATGAGATGGGGGATACCTCAGCCCAGGTGACTTCTTTCCCTCGTCTAAGGCATGCCTCGAGGAAACTTCGTAAGGCCAACACTTCACGCCGGTTTAGACTGCGTACCCACCCAGCTGAGGACCGAACACTATAAGGTGTTTTTCATTATACAACAAGAACTCACTGTTCTTGTCCAATTGACTTCTTATGGTCATAGGAGCACAAGTACCCTTCTTGGTGATCATACGATAGACCTCGTCAAGCGGTGGCCTAACATCGGTGCCTCTACTACTGCTAACTTGTACAAGGCTTGTGGTGTTTGTTGGCTGATTCAACCTGCATTTACACACTGTGGGCTATTATGGAACAATAATCGAAAACAAATCACTAAGTAACGATATGAATATGCAGTTAATGACGAGTGTTTCTTATGTATGATTATATTGATATATCGTATAATAATGCAATCGGAAATCCGATAAGTTGATAGTAATCTGACACTCATCGGACCCCCCCCCCTTTGGAAACGAGGTGTGTACTCATATTTTCGGCATAACTTTACACTCCTCGTATCGTTCCCAAACTTGCATCATATGGTTATCCCAGTGTTGGGAGGCGCCAAGCCAAATCCCAACCCTACCAGAAACTTAGACAAACTCACAGGAAACTGGATGTGCTACAACGCTCGCAGTTTATCATATACTCCAATAATATGATGATGCTGAGCTTACACTTCGGTATGCACAGCCTTACGGAGCTTGGTCATGACTTCACCACAGAAAATTGAGTCCCGACCTCCTTCGACGTGGCGGTAGAGGAACTCCTAGAGAGTATGATCATTGACCCCAGGTTAGCGATGATGTTACCCTGAATGCATCGACGTTAGTAAAGCCGATACAGCACTCAGCTAGGAAGGGCATCTCCCTGGCTTGGCCGTCCATGACCTATCCTCGTTGGTGATACTGCTTGGAGGAGTACGACAAGTCTACTACCCGGACTGTAACGTAGCTTGGCTTTACACTCGAGATGGACTCAACTGTAAGCATGACTAGATGGTTCAACACCTGATAGGGACAATGTGATAAGCAGTTGAAGTGAGCTTGCCTTTTCGGTGAGCTCCTCTAGATAGCCTTCCACAGGGATGTGCATGATCCATTCGGAGCCCCTCAGATGATGACTATCTACTTCATCGAGTTGTGGTATGAGAGAAGATTTGCTTACCAGTACGATCGGCAAAGTTGCCATAAATGTTGTTCTCACCTCCATCGTAGCGGAGAATCTGATAAGAGTCAGATGAGATGCATAACGAGACCAGATAGTGTCGTCACATCTAAACCTTGAATATTATTATTAGAGAGATTCAATGGTGCGTGGATAAGCGTCATTAGAGTGACAGAAAACTCCTATCGAAATGACACAAAATCCCGGGCTGTAGCACAGTATCAACAACGTTGCGACTACGAAACGCTTATAAAATGTGGTCACTCGATTTGCACTATTCTTGAAAGTTGACCTTTGGATTCTTAAAATTCTCAAAAAGGAATAGCACAAAAATAATAGTGTGGGTAGCTATTGCCATACATTTTTGATACAACCCTGATTAACTGGCTGAGACGTAGCCGTGCTCAGGGGTTGACTGTAGACTGTATGAATTTCAAGAAAGTTATAACTGCAAAAATAAAGAAAAAAATATAACTGGTAAAATGCCGTTAAAGAAGAAATTAATCAGTGTTCATATCGAGGCCCACTTCAGCGAGAGATATTCTTATCCGTAGCAGTGTGGAGGAGTAGCGGACGGTGACAGGATTAATTGACTTGGGTAACGCAGAGAAGGATATTATAGAGGGAAAGAATCATCACATGGTATAGTATACTGTGCTATGTAGACAGAGCCGGCTACAGAATGCAGCAAAGAGTCGCTTCCATGTTCCGCAAAGTATATTATCACATAACATGATACAACTAGTCATGCCAAACAACAAATCGTCATGATATGTTTTACGCAGCGAGCTAGGACTAGTCGTCAGCGGTCAAACTTCGAGTCGAACTTAATCTAGTCATATGTCTGTATCGAACCTAGCAGCATCTACCATGCATCTTGTCGTTTTATCTCAACATTACTCATCGTCGCTAAACAGGCGAATTATTGGGCGTGCGCTTATCAAAGTGCGCTTATTCTGAGCGGAGCGATGAAAATTGGGTGCAAATCATTCGCTGTGCGCAAGATCCGCCGAAACGCCTGTCATATTGCATAGTTGGGTGATTCCTTCCACACTCCCCGTTAATGTTCAAGAACACGTTCCAATCGGGCTTCCTATCGGTCCTGTACTCGGTGGGCAGTAAGCCCCTCCAGATTTGGGCTGATCAAGTTAGGAATGGTCACATCAAACGCCTCACCGATTCGGATATTCAATCAAGTGTAAGTTGACGAGCATCAGGCAAACGTAGAAATACCCTTTTCAGGTGTTGGAGATCATGGGGACGAATGTTGCTACTACGTTTATCCGATGCCCGCTTGATCCGAAGAGAACTCTGGGCATCAAATTACCATTCTTGGTTATGATAATTAAAAACGTAGGCCACCACCTTGCTCCTGAGGGTGGACGTTAATCATTTATACTCTCAGTTGAAGAAGTATTTTACCTTTGAAGTAGCCGTGCTCGACGATAAGGGCATTCGCCGGAGATTCCGAGCGTCTAATTATCAGAGGACTACTCGAGTGAAGCCTTTCATCTGCACGATGCCAATGAGGCTCGACGAGGGCTGGAATCAGATTCAAGTTAGCTGTTATATGACCTATTATATGTAATTGCTTCCTCAGTTCAACCTCTCTGACTTCACTCGAAGGGCGTATGGTACCAATTACATCGAGACTCTGGCTATCCAGCTCCACGCTAATTGTCGCATCAGGAGGGTTTACTTTTCGGACCGTCTTTACAGGTATTCCTCATCGTCTGACTCAGTCCTCTCCGATGATTGTTATTTCAGTGAGGAGGAGTTGCCACCAGAATTCAAGCTCTTCCTACCCGTCCAAAAGTCAATCCCCAATGCGGCTGCCGGTTCCCCTCAAGCTGCCATAGCTACCCCTCCCCCTCCTCCACCTGCTGCCCATGCTGTAGCAGCACAGTAGACGATATGCTAAGGTCTGCCTGTGGGAGTATTTAGTGTAAGTCCATGGAATATCGTACTGATCGTGGACTAGAGACTGAGATAATCGACTGTACTATCATTGCTGTTGTGTTGTTAAGTTCGTACAGAGGCGATCAGCTCTATTCCCTATGGGATCCTTCTAGATATCGAGATGATCGATGGGATCTCCTTTGAGTAGCACAAGTTTTAGAATGGGTATCGGGGTATTGTCCCTTCGCGACATATCATAGTTGCTCGAGTGCCGTGCCTTCTCATTACTGAACAGCACTCGAGCCGCTCTCAATAGGTCATCTTATCCCATTCGTGGAAGGAGAGGGATTCATCGAGTTGTTCCGTACCAAAGTTATACCATAGGCTTAGCGTTTTCCAGGACTCGTTTGCGGTTCTAGTTGTGACACGCTGGGATGTTTCGTGAGGTTCCGATCATTACGATTGTTGGAGATATTCCGTTAAGGTTGCTACCGGCATCTCGGGTATACCATTGAAAGGGCGCCCGTGATAACTCATGTTCAAGCTCCAAGTTGAACTCGAGACTTTCCGGCGGGCGTGTTGCTCCACTGAGTTAACTCAAGTCGAATTCCCACTAAGAACTGCCCTCAACGAGAGCCAAAGAAAGCTTATCAGCCAATACAATGCAAGTAGTTGATACCCAATCATCTGCCCAACTTAGACAGGGTGCTCGAGGGGCTTCTGTTTCGTCAATGGACTTTCCAAGAAGCCTCATGACGACAGGGACGGCGCCCAGAGGGAGGAGCTCGAGTTCAACCACTTCCCGAAGTATACGCCTAGCTAACGGTGCTGTATGACGGGCCGCAGTTACCTCGTTGATTAGCGGTTGAACTAGTTTGTGTACGAATGAAGGAAGATCCAACCATAGGGGTGGGTCTACAACGATTGACAGGATCAACACCAAAAGAGGAGTTCGTGAACAGTCGCTATTGGAGACGATGACGTTTAAAGCGGCTTCTTGAACGAGGGCATCTCGAGCCTCCTCAGAGAGAGCGCGAAGGGTCACCCAGAGCGTAACAGCACTAACGACTACGTGAGCTGGGCAAGGGCCTTTTTCTGAGTTGATAGCGACCGTCTCACAAGCGGGGACGAGTGAGGCTTGAATGAGTCCAGCATCGATTCGACTTCCCGAATTGAATCCAACCAGGAGGAGCTGAGCCCATTGGATGCACCATTGAGCTCGCGCTGTATTCTCAGTAGGGGGTACCACAGGCAGATCAGAGGACGATGAAGGGAGAGCAGAAATCGACAACAAATAGGCGGTGCCGTGAACTCGTGATTCAGACATCTCAGCAAGAGCTATGACGTATGGATCAGGATCAGCACGATGATGGAAGGAGGCTTGGGTGCACACCTTGAGCAGTACAGGGATTACAGGGCTGAGCACCTCGTTACCACTCGAGCAAAGGCGTCTGGCAATGTCATGAACACACGACCTCAACATTGATACCACTATACGGCTCTGTGTTGTGTCGGTCGAGTCGTTCATAAGGCAATGGCTAAGTAGATGGAGCAGACCATCGCAGATTGAAGCGTTCGTGAACGTAGCGGATGTAAGAACTGTAGAGGATAGAGCCTTGATAATAGCCGGACCATTGGCACTCAAGTCAAGGCTCGCCCCCGGTACTGTTGCTATCAGCTTCCTCATTGCGTGTATGAGTTGTTCTGATTCCTGCTCAATTGAGCAAGCTCCTCGATGCAGACACCGAGAGACGACTTCAACTATACGCCGATCACGTTCGAGCTCAGGCCTGCGGCTTATCAATTCACTCATCACGTCCATCAATCTACGACAGGTCAGAGCATCAATGCCGTCAACGTCAGCGGCCAAAAACACAATAGTGTCAATGATCACTTCAGTGCTGTGTAAAGTGCATTCCTCGGCCTCCCACGAGAAGCTCGCGGTTGACAATAGCTCAATAAGACAGGCTCCCTGTGGCGATTGATCGAGTGATGCATGCAGGCTCGCCAATAACAGAGCGACATTGAAATCCATCTCCGATCTGTTGAAACTACCAGTAGGAGCCAGAAGGGCCTCAATATGGCCACCACACTCGTAGACATCGAAGAACAGCCATGCGAGCAGACACACAGCTACGCTCCTATCTAGCTGTGGGGACATGGCCAGAGCCAGCTGCCAGTGAGTGGCAGTAGGAAGGCGAGATACGCCTTCCAGGGACGATGACAATAGCCCGGCAGGTAGGGAGCCGGTGAGAACTAACTTAGCGAGTCGGCCACCACCGTCTACACTCAGAATAGCAAGTCGTAGTTCTGGAGAGTTTATGAACAGTTTTCGGATCTCCGGACAAATGTTGTTGTCGCTCAACTGTTCGACGAGTTTAGCACAGAGAGCAACGCCCTCCTTAACAGAGCGGGCGTTAGCCGAGGCCTCGAGTAGAGTATGGACCACTTTAATTCCCTCATCTGGGGGAAGGGAGGGATGAAGATCAATCGCTGCTCCGAGACAGGGCATGACTAAGGCGATGTCAATACCGCTGCGGACTGAATCAACAACACTAATGAGCAGCTCCGTCGCATCGACAGGACTGTTGAGGAGGCTACAGCAATCAGCAGCCATCTGGAGGATCCTGTGGCTCCTCGGAAGATGATTCATACGAGCCAGGGCAGCGCCAGCACGTATCATGTTAGGGAGGCATCGGACTTGACTTGGGCCGGTCAATAGGACTACCTCAGCGAGCGGTTCAACGGTCGAAGGGTGCTGACCTACTGCCTTAAGGAGGCTCCCTAAAGCACCCTGGCATACACAGCTGCTCAGGCGACTCGCCAAGGCAGAGTCCGCGCACAAGAATGACAATACACAATGGCTCGCGGCAGCAACAACATCAGGCTTGTTGGAAGAGGACAGCAGTTCAACTCCCCATTCGCATGGCTTATGATGGGCTGTGTCCTCTGACGGGTGGGCATCATTTGGGCTCAGTAACGTCAGAGCACACTGGAGGCTGTCCACTTGGATCATCTCGTTCGCCAACTCCGAGGCTAGGATCGATGTTAGGCCGGTACTGAGTCTATTGCGGAAGTCGATAATCTCACACGGCGGAGCGATGCAACCTGCTCGGGTAGTTAATAGTCGTGCTAGTGAATGGTCGTCTCTCGATAGCCTAACCAACAGCTTCAATGCTTCGATCATTAAAGGCGACTCCTTAGTAGAAGGCAGGGCATCAACAAGACGGCAGGCTAAGTCGAAATCGATAAACCAAAGGGCTTGCGGATCATCCACATCAATTGAGTGTACGACATCCACGACGACATTCAGCAGCTGCAGAAGGTGCTCATCCATCGGCCCTTCAAGACAGTCACTGAGCAGAGGGCTTCGATGGTGAGAGATGGTCCGGAGCCAGGGCGTCATCGTTGAGGCGTGAGGGCTCCATTCGTGGAGGAGGCCCAGCACCAAGCGACGAAGGACAACGCTTTCAGCAATGTACTCTCTTAGGAGCATCTCGCAGTCAACAGCAGTCAACTCGGACAGCAAAGTGCTGCTGATGCGTATAAGAATGTCGACCAATTTGGCTACTTTTCGCCGAACCATTTTCGACCGTTTTTCATCGTCATCAACATCAAAGTCGATCTTGCCGATATTGACGGCCTGTAGGATGCCTCTGAGTATCTCCTCAGTGGCCATGCCTGATTTGATTGACCCACTTGCCAGTGCCTCCCCACTACGGATGAGGTCGTCTAGTGAGCCCATCGATAAGATATCACCGTGGGCGCAATGATGGGCGAAGCAATGGAGGCACACAACACTGCGGGGCGTTCGGACTAGTGTAGCGTGGCAAGAAGAGCAATAGTGAAGGGGCCGGCTGCTCATTTGGGGCGAATACAAACTCATGGATGGAAATCTCCCATCCTTATTCGTGATTGGACGAACTCAAGAGTAGTTTGATGGAGACCGATTATTACTATGGTCCCCACATGTTCACCATGTTATGGGCAGGGGAGTGCCATCTCGAAGAAGCTTAGGCCTTCATCTTTATTGCGACCAAACGAGACACCAGTCTAATCCGACTCCCAAGACTTGCATCTTAGCACATGATGGTGTGCCTCGCGCCCGTACCCTCTTGAACTGTGGACAAGCTGATCGCTTCGGATGATCTCTCGCGAGTGAGATGTGTAGAGAGCCCGATTGAGACATCCCCTAATGAGCCGTGACATTGAGCTCGTCCTGGTTTACACAGACGACTGTTGGAGCATCAACTCAGCGTCGGGCTCTCCTTTCGTTATTGCTGGTCTTGGCTCTCAGCATCGGATGAGATGAGCGCACCAGTAACCGAGGGATGCCACGGTAAAATATGTCCGTGTGTAGTGTTTTAGGATGCCTACCGCCCAGGATACCGCAGTTGAAAATGTGCTCATCTTCAGGGCTGGAGGGACTCATATTACGGAATAAATATTCTCAGCCTGACTGAGATAGATCGGAGCATCATATTTTCTCATTTCACGAGAATCCTATGAAAATGACAGTGGTGGTACTTCCTCGGAGTGGGTGATTCGTGTATGCCACTACCTCTTGGTGGACATGAATACGCTGTGTATGATTCCTAGCCAGGGCAATTCATTACACTCTAAAACTGGGATGATACAATGGGGCTGAGCCGAGAATCGAACCCGGGACCTCGCGCACCCGAAGCGCGAATCATACCACTAGACCACACAGCCGATGAAAACTCACCATACTCTCGGACTGCACATTCATCTCACATCTCGCAGTCGGACTTTAGAGATGCTTTCCACATTTTTATTAACGATGGACCATATTTCTTTTTTTCCCAAAATTGCAAGGTTATGGGGTGTAAACTTCTACCTCGTCATTATATATGAGTAACGTTCACGAATATAACCGTTTCTCCTCAATCTGTTGTAGCTTATCACTACATCTCGGCCTTGTCGAAGTTTCATCCAGAAACACTACTGACTAAGCGTGAGATACTAGGTTTTCGGATTTGTTCAAAAAAATACGCTGCTTATAATGGGAATTAAATATAAATATATTATTAAAATACCGTCTTAAATTAATACCTGCAGCTTACATATGTTCCCATATAAACAACTATCGCTCGAAATAACCATCACCAAACCCGTGTTCATTGAATCACAAACAATGGATCATTCGGAAACTAAGTTGAAGTGATAAAGGCTCGATTGCACAATCTTAGACATTGATTTTGCATACCTGCGAACCGCGCATGAACTGCAGGAATCAGTGATGATGACGATTCATTCCTGTACGGTTTACTATTCTCCTATCAACCTCTCCCTGTGAGCCACTAGTGGCAGCATCGTAACCGGCCTCAAGCTGGGCTTGCTGGTAAAGGGCGTATCGACAGGATTCAAGACAGGACTTGGACTGTATAAGAAGATGCGTCACTGCGCCATAAAATTCAGTGTTGGGATGATTGTTTGGTTCCCTCAGCTGAGTTCAGAAGCTTCCTCACTACACACGACTTGGATTTTGCGGATAATCAGCCAGAATTCGTCGAACTTTGCGGGAAAAGAATCATACACGTGGCTGATATAGTATATTATACGAGCCACGAGCGAGACGTTAAACCGAGCCCACCAAGATAAAGGCAATAAGATAAAGGAATGAAAATTGGACTGATAAAACCTACGTCATTGACCTTAGTCGACGGTGGCTGAGGAACTTGTTGTTGATCTGGCAACTCCTTTCGAACCACTGAGTGAGTACTATATACGACGTGCAATGAGCTTATCTACCTTCAGGATGGTCCTTCTCGAATTCTCTTATATACTCCTTCATTGGAAGTATCTTCACTGGTAGGGCTGACGGGGAGTACGAGGTCATGTCAATGGGAAGCTGAGAATAAGAAATTGAACGAGTCAGAAGTCAATCCTTTCACTAGTGTATGGGTAGCATTCGATCTGATCTCAGGTATGGATATGAAACCAATAACGATTTCCAACTGACTCAAGCGTTGAGTATATCAACTCATATCTAGCTGGTCTACTAGAATTGAAAGGCAGATATCCTAAACACAGTTCACGAGTCACTATATACGATCGTCATTTCGCTCGCTGATGCAGTGTACATGGGTCCGCTCAGTCACGAGCGACTACAGCAGCCCCACTATCTGAGTTGAACTCATGATAAGGGTGAACAGTGCAGTTACTGATATGGTATAGAAATGTTCGAAATGTAATATTCACAATCATGCGTGTTTCAAAGCGTGATATCCACTTCGTATTTAAGAGTCGGCACCTGATGATTGAAGCGTCATTCTAGAAATCTCCCTAAGAAGCAATAGAGCCAGCTCAGATTAAACCCTAAAATGATGATAAAAGAACTTGTCCGAAATGAAGATAGCCTTGCGTCCACCTCATAGGGCTAAATACATAACCTTTAGGATATCAAGAATAGAGTATTAAATGAAGATCAAATCAGTTTTGGAGTATATGTTCGTCCTCCTCAGCTGAGCTCAGGAGTTTCATCATTAATCATTGAAGTTAGGGTAGAAACGTTCAGAAACCAACAAGAATGTCCCAAACTTTTCATAAATTTGCATACTGTCACCGACACATGTAGTTGACCATGTGCATATTCCACATGGTGCCTCACAAGAGGAACTCACTTATATGATACGATAGGGAATCATGAGTACTGCGCTTTGACGAAATACACTATGAATATAATACCTCACTGACATTCATATATTGATTTTATTGAATCT
>NW_003211511.1:46560-53213 GCF_000006405.1 Perkinsus marinus ATCC 50983
GATCGGAGCATCATATTTTCTCATTCACGAGATCCTATGAAAATGACAGTGGTGGTACTTCCTCGGAGTGGGTGATTCGTGTATGCCACTACCTCTTGGTGGACATGAATACGCTGTGTATGATTCCTAGCCAGGGCAATTCATTACACTCTAAAACTGGGATGATACAATGGGGCTGAGCCGAGAATCGAACCCGGGACCTCGCGCACCCGAAGCGCGAATCATACCACTAGACCACACAGCCGATGAAAACTCACCATACTCTCGGACTGCACATTCATCTCACATCTCGCAGTCGGACTTTAGAGATGCTTTCCACATTTTTATTAACGATGGACCATATTTCTTTTTTTCCCAAAATTGCAAGGTTATGGGGTGTAAACTTCTACCTCGTCATTATATATGAGTAACGTTCACGAATATAACCGTTTCTCCTCAATCTGTTGTAGCTTATCACTACATCTCGGCCTTGTCGAAGTTTCATCCAGAAACACTACTGACTAAGCGTGAGATACTAGGTTTTCGGATTTGTTCAAAAAAATACGCTGCTTATAATGGGAATTAAATATAAATATATTATTAAAATACCGTCTTAAATTAATACCTGCAGCTTACATATGTTCCCATATAAACAACTATCGCTCGAAATAACCATCACCAAACCCGTGTTCATTGAGTCACAAACAATGGATCATTCGGAAACTAAGTTGAAGTGATAAAGGCTCGATTGCACAATCTTAGACATTGATTTTGCATACCTGCGAACCGCGCATGAACCTGCAGGAATCAGTGATGATGACGATTCATTCCTGTACGGTTTACTATTCTCCTATCAACCTCTCCCTGTGAGCCACTAGTGGCAGCATCGTAACCGGCCTCAAGCTGGGCTTGCTGGTAAAGGGCGTATCGACAGGATTCAAGACAGGACTTGGACTGTATAAGAAGATGCGTCACTGCGCCATAAAATTCAGTGTTGGGATGATTGTTTGGTTCCCTCAGCTGAGTTCAGAAGCTTCCTCACTACACACGACTTGGATTTTGCGGATAATCAGCCAGAATTCGTCGAACTTTGCGGGAAAAGAATCATACACGTGTCTGATATAGTATATTATACGAGCCACGAGTGAGACATTAAACCAAGCCCACCAAGATAAAGGCAATACGAATGGAATAAAAATTGGACTGATAAAACCTACGTCATTGACCTTAGTCGACGGTGGCTGAGGAACTTGTTGTTGATCTGGCAACTCCTTTCGAACCACTGAGTGAGTACTATATACGACGTGCAATGAGCTTATCTACCTTCAGGATGGTCCTTCTCGAATTCTCTTATATACTCCTTCATTGGGAGTATCTTCACTGGTAGGGCTGACGGGGAGTACGAGGTCATGTCAATGGGAAGCTGAGAATAAGAAATTGAACGAGTCAGACGTCAATCCTTTCACTAGTGTACGGGTAGCATTCGATCTGATCTCAGGTATCGATATGAAACCAATAACAATAGAGATTTCCAACTGACTCAAGCGTTGAGTATGTCAACTCATATCTAGGCGGTCTACTAGAATTGAAAGGCAGATATCCTAAACACAGTTCACGAGTCACTATATACGATTGTCATTTCGTTCGCTGATGCAGTGTACATAGGTCCGCTCAGTCACGAACGACTACAGCAGCCCCACTATCTGAGTTGAACTCATGATAGGGTTGAAGAGTGCAGTTACTGATATGGTATAGAAATGTTCGAAATGTAATATTCACAATCATGCGTGTTTCAAAGCGTGATATCCACTTCGTATTTAAGAGTCGGCACCTGATGATTAAAGTGTCATTCTAGAAATCTCCCTAAGAAGCAATAGAGCCAGCTCAGATTAAACCCTAAAATGATGATAAAAGAACTTGTCCGAAATGAAGATAGCCTTGCGTCCACTTCATAGGGCTAAATACATAACCTTTCTAATATCAAGAATAAAGTATTAAATGAAGATCAAATAGTAAAAAAAGTATCAAAAAGTTGTCGAGCTGAAACAATGTATCATTAGGAATTCTGCTAGAGACCTAATCGGCCCAGGAAATGGTGTAGTATTGCATAGTGATACTATGATAGTGTGAAGTTCGTACATTACCTCCTCCTCACTAAAGTCCTCCACAAGCACCATCGTAGAGGCCTCCGCTAACGGCCTGTAGTAGTAGATCATAACGATACCATCCAATCCTACTCAGCCCTCGACTACTGGGCAGGTTCTTCCCGTACATCCATCTGCTTTCCCCCCATGCTGGCTTTGCCTCTACTAATAGCATACGCGGGATTCAGATAAGGAAGTCTGGGGTTTTAACATGGATCTATTTACAGTCGATTTCTTCTTATTAACTGTTCGTAGAACAAGCACTACTCTACTGAGCTACTGCCGTGTATAACCAACCGTTATCATACGTCGTAGATGCACTGAAATTAGGGATGTGCATTTCACGGTTTTTCTATCAGAATGAGAGGAACTCCCTATGACGTCCTTAAAACTGTTCTCGCTCAAGTCCTTCACTTTGGCAAGGCACGGTACTGTCTTTGTAATCAAATACTGCTTCTCCTTAGGAAGGTAGCACTGAGGCAGCCAGCTTGTTCCCCGACATGACCTATTCTGTATCTTCTTTAATTGTGCATGAGATACTTTCCCTGATGGAGTCCACTGCCGTGTCAAGAACTTCGTGACCAGCGCACCCTCAGCCGCTACAGACTCCTCTGGAGATCATCTCTTGTTAGTTTGAGAAAATGTGCTGACAAAGCCTCGGTGAGCATCCCCTAAACAGTGACTGATTTTTTCGACTGATGGACCACTACTTGACATGATTTGAATCTTCGACAATCAACCTAAGATTCCCTTACCAAAGACTCAATTCAACAAATACTTATATCGAAACTCGATTTGATAAAGGAAAGTGGAAATTCAAGATTCGCACAAGTTTATACAGCCAGATATTTTGGAGTCACCTTCACGACATTCACTTCTTATGTAGCAATCCGTCAACAGTTTTTATCTCACTTTCCAGCCACTTCTTCCTTTCTTTATCAGCACCACCCTCAGCCAACTCAGCCGTATACTGCTCTAATTCCAGCTTGAGCACAGCTCTATTGGCCTCTTCCTCGTCTACTTCAGGTAGAGGTTGTACTGGTGGGGGAATATTCATAGGATTTTGAAAGACAGAAACCTCAGGCAAGCCAGTATCCTTATAATTGGTCTCTATGATCTTATGTAATCGTTCCTGAACCCTATCAGCGGTGTCGTCACCGTGAATTGCAATGACGCTAGACAATAATTCGGCGGCTTCACTCACAGAGCACCCGGCTTGCCTCTTTTCCTCGTCAAGTCGACCATGCCCCTTATGAACGAACGCCTTAGTCACTTCGTGCAGCAGTTTGCCTTTATCTCTACCGAATCGAGGATACCGTAAATTGTCCTCTTTTTCCATCTCAGCTTCCTCAGGCTCCAACAGTCCCAAAGATTCTCCTATAAAGTCCAATACCGTCGACCGACTGACACCATCAGCCGCCCTCTTATCCTCAGCCATAAACCAGGTCGCTAGATCCTTCATAGTAGCATCATCGAGATCATGTTGATCAATTCGACTCAACCTTTCTGCTTCTGGTCGCTCAGGAGGTCTGTACAACGGTAGTTGCTTAATGCTTTCCTCAATCATAATCTCGGTTTTATGAGGATCACCACCAGAATGAATAGCACAATACGCCAGCCAAGCCGCAGCAGCAGTCCCCGAGCCATACAGGAAAAGTCTCGTTGCTGTCCAAGGGCGGTTAGGAGGCTCTTCAGTAGATGCAGACTCATGACTATGCTCAGTGTCGACCCAGTGCTCTGTTTGTTGCAAAGACAGGCCTGGAGGAGGTCATCAGTGCTCGACGGGCAACGACTGGATTGATCAATGCTATCCTATTGGGTAGAGTAGAGATGATTCTTCTGCTTATTGGGAGCATAATGCTGACTTCTATGGACATAGGCGGCTCAGCTCAAAGTTCCAATTCTTCGTGCAGTTGCATGGACAGCGCACTTTCCTGCACAATTTTTGAGCTGGGGTTGGGTTTGAATTGAATTTTGATCTTGCACTTGGAAGTTTGCTGGACGTTGTCTCCCACGTAGAAGATTGCTACAAGGAAGAGGTGAGTGAACTCCCGTACTAATTCCGGAGCTCGTACTCAACTTTGATTATTGGTTTTTTCAGAGTAAAGGTTGAACATACTTCTCGCTCAATTTGCACAGGTGCTCTGCCAGTGTGCTCGAATCCATGATTTTCTATCACATTTGAAATCCAAATTAGTTAGATAAAATCTCGGGAATGGCATAGCTGTCCTAGAGGGAAAATTGATGGTATTGGGGTATATCTTGGGAATGGCATAGCTGCCCTAGAGGGGGGATTTATGGTATTGGGGTATATCTTGGGAATGGCATAGCTGCCCTAGAGGGGGGATTTATGGTATTGGGGTATATCTTGGGAATGGCATAGCTGCCCTAGAGGGGGGATTTATGGTATTGGGGTATATCTTGGGAATGGCATAGCTGCCCTAGAGGGGGGATTTATGGTATTGGGGTATATCTTGGGAATGGCATAGCTGCCCTAGAGGGGGGATTTATGGTATTGGGGTATATCTTGGGAATGGCATAACTGTCCCATTGGAAAGAGGCAGGAGCACCACTTCCACCACCACTGTATCTACCCTTCATTAGCCACACAGACCACCGTCGTCGTCTGCTGCTGCTGCTGTTGCTTTGCCTTTTAATTAACCATCAGTTTGTTTTGGGCTGATTGTTAATGTCATTTCGTACCTTCGTCCCGTCAGAGGAGTACCTATCATCATTACGAACTGGTCTCAATGGAACTGGTCATGATAATATAGGCATTCTCAGTACGATCTCAGCAACACCAAAATTCCATTTCGGTCCCTCTCTTGACCATCCACCAAGCTCGAGCCCGTCCACAGTCAGTGGCAACTCCCGACCCGCTACAGTTCTCCCTTCTAGAGCCAGGCTAGAGACTTTGCCAGAGGTATCGCTTCAGTGTCATCACAAAGCTCTAGACCGTCGACTGGATGAGGTAACTTCTGTATACGGTAGGGAAATGGAAAAGGGAAAGCGAGTCGTTGGTCACGCCAGAAGGAGAAAAAGCGAGATAATACGATTGTTGCGGGAGATCGATACCATCCCACAGCAAAAATCTGGTAAAGGATTCCGGAAGGACGGCTCTGCAACTAGTCAACGACGGAAGCTCATCAGTGATGCCCTCAATTCTAGGGAGGTTGGGAAGGGGAAAATACGACATCGGAGTTCCTATAGCAAGAGGCCACCAGTTGAACGCTCTGCTAGAGCTCCTTCTGTGAGGGCAGTACATACCGCTCCAAAGATACCTTTCGGGTCGACCTCCGACCCACTGATGGCCCCACACATTTTCCAGAATTGTCACGGTATTGATGACGGTTTGAGTGAACGTTCAGCTAGTAGGACGGCAGAGGAGATAGTAACCGCAACTAGCTCGGAGATGGTGCCATTGACTCCACCAGATTGGATTCTTAAAGGGAATCCGGAAGGCTCGGCAGTCGAGCTAGACATGCCAGTAGAAGACAGTTCGGACAGACTCGAAGCCTTCGTGAATACTATAACGAGCACGATATCATCAGGTCGATCCAATAAGGAAGCTGAGCGACCCTATGTTATGCAGCATGCGGCGTTTGCAGATCCACTTCTGAATCGAATGACATCGTCTGCAGTCAGTGTTGCGCGAAATACATCAGTGAGGACACTAAGTCGACAGTCTACTCCCGGGGGGAGTAGAAGTGCTGCTAGAGCTGAATCACGACGAGCTAGATGGCGGGAGAAAGCAATAGAAGGGATAGTGCCCGAGCAAGAGACAGTGAAGGTTCAGGGAAAAGGACGAGGCTTTGGTGCAGTAGCGACGAGCCAAAGCGCTTACGGAAGTATCGTTGGTGGAAGCCGACCGGCAACAGTGGGTGGGGTACGGCCTCGAAAAGTATCTTTAAAAGCACCATTGGAAACATTCCGGAAGTAATATCATCGCATTTTCATGAGTAGCCACTCGTTGGGTTGTCAATCGCCAAGTATGATAGAAGCCCATAATAATATATGATCTCTGCGGTCCTGGTCCGTGTGGAAGAGCACTCTCCGCACTGTAGTCAGGAAATGCCGTAGCTTCTCTGTATCTTACCAATGGGTTGATGATCGCATTGTTATTGATAGAATGTATTTTCTGTTCTGTTTGTATTGATGTGACTTTAGCGTCGGAGGCTATGGCCTTCCTGTTATTCGACGGGGATACTTATTGAGGTCCCGTAGTGGATGTGCTTCGTATGCGTTTCGTAATCGCTGAGTCCATCGGGGTATCTCGCAGCACCACGTAGGGGTACTACTTCCCCATATGAGCTCGCCTCGCGTTGGATCAACATCGTCGGTGGGCTCTTTTAGTTATACAGACATGGCCCTCGTTGAATTAGCTACTATCTTCGATGGTTTGGAGCTCCTCCAGAGTTATAATATAAATGTCTTGCAGGGTTTACTGCTCCCATCGACATGGTCTATTCTCTGCTTCATTCTGCTATGCTCATTCACAGTGTGTACGCCTCAACGGTGAGAATACCTATC
>NW_003211511.1:53313-55733 GCF_000006405.1 Perkinsus marinus ATCC 50983
GGGCTTGAAGAGCTCCACACTGTGAACCTACCAAGTGAAAGCTCTCTCCTAGAAGCGTAGAGGCGATTCCTTCTCTACGCCACTTCCTAGTCACGTAAACCTGCTGGCACAATGTGGATCACTCATGAATGGCAATGAGAGTATGGCAATAAATAATCTGGCTCAAGAGGATTCGAGCTATACTAAAGTAATGCGAGTATCGATGTGAGAATAATTAGAATCACTCCACTTACAAATGCAATATAGTCGAGTACCCCTTTCTTCGGCTTCTTCCTAACAAAGCGAAGACAGAGCAGATTTGTCCAGAGTCATGTGACTGTACTCGAAGCATCAATGATTGATTGGGACTGCCCATCGAGAGTCAAAGCGAATAGACAATGACTGTCGCATGAGCTGACTACTATATTATTGAAACATCCCTTAGGACCCACATTTTTTTCCTAATGAGCTTCTCTACATCCGGGGGCAACTCGTGATACGGAAGCTTGTTCTTGACGACCCCGATAGTCTTCTAAAAATGAAAAAATGAGAGGAGCATTAGCATATTCCTTGCTTCGTTTCCTCCAGTTGTGTCGACGGCTACGTAGCAGTAGTTCCCACGATCCAGGCAGTCGGCGAGGTTGACGCCGCTCAGCGTATCTCCAGATTTATACCAACGGTAGACTACGCCATTCGATGGATATGCTGATTCACTGTTGAGCATAGCATCTAGTTCATATTCGCCGGAGAATTGATCGGAATCCCCGACCACCATCATAACGAGGAGGAGGACACCAACAGGGATGTAACACATCTTCATATTGTGAAGCTATGAACTAACAGGGTTAGGACTTAGTATACCATTTATTGTGAATGTGTGGACGAAATCCATCTAGATGGTCTACAGTCTGAATTTCAGACACAATTTGCCGCCGCGCTCTCGCGATTAACAATGTGCTGATCGTAGTCTCGCGCAGGTGACACCTGCCAGGTGCACGTGAATGCATCACGTCATGCTACGTGAGGTGCCGCAACGGACTGAGATCTTACGGTTGAGATCATTAGTGACAGGCATTGAACATGAGCATGGGATGATCGATAGACGATAGAATGTATTAGGTTAGAGGTTGCCCGGAGTAATCCTTTAGCGGGACGACAGAAGGTTTCTCATGTTATTTTTACTCTACTGGCCTCGCGTGGAAAAACTGCGACACCACATTTAGTCAATCCGGTGTGTTTACTGAGGCTTAAGATGCGGAAATGAAGACCACTCTGGCAGAAGCCAAAATGCACACTATAGCGCCAGATCGTGCTCCGCGGACTTGAAACCACGATTTTCTGGAAAGAGGATCAAAATGTCGATTATTGGGTAATCGAAAACACATGCTCTCACGCACGTGGCCTACGTGTACCGAATTTCTCGTGATGTGAGCGCAGAAAGAACTTCTGACAATGTCTCTTTGTGCTCTCTATGTATGTTTTTTTACATCCATAGATGGCATGGTTATCTAATATTATCATCAGCTATTCCTCTCCCAAATGAATTTTCTTTCGCTGAGTCGTCTGGGAAGGATTACCCCATCGTCCGGTTGCTGTGATTTGGGCGTGAATGTGGCGCACAAAGTTGTGCGCTAGATGGCCTGCACACGTGAATTGATCGATTTCCCCGTAGGCTACGGACCGTAGCTAAAACCAGGCCAACCGCTCAGAAAGTATGCTTTCCTTCACGTCACATCGGCTACAAGTGTCGAGTTGCACAAGAGCGATAGCGGAAGCTTAAAACACGACTCTGAGCGCGGACCCGGTTCTCGGAGTTGTGCGCGAGTAAACAGTGCGTGAGGCTGTTGAGGCATACGAAGTTCCTAATAGGAACGCGTCACTCAACGCAAATCCTATTCTCGGTTCTAGTGTCTAGTTGGCTGGGGTACCGCCGAGAGGTTGTTGTACGAGTCGATGATTAGGGCTCCCGATTCTCCCTGTCTATTCGTAGGCAAGGCCGGTCTGCGAATAGACAGCCATGAAAGCCCCTCCGACTCGAGAGTGTGGGATTGGAGAACCGAGGCGCCATTCGGCGAAGGCTGGATCTCTAAGTGTGCGCGAGATTGCCAATCTAGCAACGTTCAACGTTGCCACTACACCTTTTCCCGTGCAAGTTTGACAAGTGAGCGGACAAGAATGACAATGTCACTATCAAGAGTGACAATGAGAATCCAAGTATGTCACAATTCAATTCTGTTACAATCAAGTTTGACTTTGAGAATTCAAGTATGTCATAATCGAGATATGTTACAATCAAGATTGACAATGAAAATCCAAGTTTGTCACTTTTCTATTTTGTAGCAACCAAGATTGACAATGAGAATTCATGTTTGACACCGGCAAAATATATTACAATCAAGAATGACAATATTCCACACGAGTTGACAATACGCACACAAGTT
>NW_003211511.1:55833-59761 GCF_000006405.1 Perkinsus marinus ATCC 50983
CCACTTGAAAAATCACACGCATTACATAGTAAGGAGGCTCCCGAGTCATCGAGAGCTCTATGTAAACTTGAGATGACATCGAAAGAATTCAAAAAGCGACCCCTTGACTCCCTTTGTTCCCAAGTATCCGATAGCCTATACACGGCTCCTATCTTGTCAGTGGTAAGCTTTTACATAGCATCATCACACATTCCTCGCAGCATATCTTCCCGGTACGGGTATAAGAACATTTGTTGCTCTTCAGCTCTCTGCCTATCTGTTATCGGGTCCCTCTCACTCAGCTTCTCCTTGATATAGGCTGTGATCACTTCAATGTCAAACTTGGATGTGTATTGTCAAACTTGTGTGCGTATTGTCAAACTCGTGTGGAATATTGTCATTCTTGATTGTAATATATTCTGCCGGTGTCAAACATGAATTCTCACTGTCAAACTTGGTTGCTACAAAATATAAAAGTGACAAACTTGGATTCTCATTGTCAATCTTGATGATAACATTGTCATTCTTGTCTGCTCACTTGTCAAACTTGCACGGGAAAAGGTGTAGTCTCAGACTGGTAGTCTTACTGTCTGATCTGTAGATCGGCAATCGGGGAATCCATGACCTGCGAATGCGCCGAAGGTTATATGTGGCAGGGACCGCACGGTGCGGACTAAGTTTTACTTGTTGCACACCGATACGGGCCCGGCACATATCCCCCTGCTCCAATCCCACACTCCGGATTCATATATATTGTATTGTGTTGGGGAATCAATGTAGGAGGTAACTATCTACTTCTCATGCCCTAAATGATTGAGACTGAGTCATAGGATCATTCCCTCGTGGGGTCATATCCTCATCATCATGAGACCGTTCGGATCAGCACTCCTCCCGGTCGCGGTACCGACAGTACCAACTTGAGGTGTAGCCTACACCGTGTAGGTGGTTCGCTGATTCGACAGCAATGCTCAACAGTTGAAAGTTCGTGACCACCTCGTGCATGAATCCCTAGCCAAGATTAACGGCGAGGATTACACGCATCAGCTGACTTCTCCAAGCGGTCTAGCTCCTGACGAGGACCAGGGAGTCTAGCGGTGTCCTTCAGGACTACACTGTAGCATCCTGATTCTCATCCATGATTCTCAACATCCGAGTTCATTGGGATGCATCTCGGCTGATATGAACTTGAAATAAGTTGATATTATCAAGTTACAATACAGATCTCTCAGTAACACATGAAGTTCCGCGCTTGGCAGTCAACTCAACGAGCATCCCACACCCTTAAGGTTTGGCCACTCGTGGCTCAACCTGAGCCGTTCAGGACGTACGGCGAACATTCCATAGCGCTGACTAACTTCTCGCGCATACGTTCACGCATCAATGCGGGGTTGTGAGCTGCAACCTCCCGGGAGAGCTATGAGAATTGTGGTGCACACCGATGCTGTAACAATAATTTTGTTACAACATTGCCATCAGCTTGGTCACCGAGTCCTGATGATTTGTTCTTCAGCGGCTCGACTGTAATGGATCGCTCGTTGCCACATTATTAGTCATAGACTATGACTCATAGTGACGTCCCCTTCGTTGTGTGCCGCAGGACTGTTTGCTGTTCTCGTTGCGCGGACGAGACTGGTGTATAGCTTCTGTGTGGGATATCGATTCTCGGTTCGATACGCATGCGCAGGGTTTTCGAGGAACAAGAGTTGAGTTAAGCTTTCGGCTTTCCCCCTTCCCCCTGTCGAGTTCAGAGTCGGGTCTGTCTGACGGTTCACAACATCTGGTGCCCAGACCCAGGACTCTCATTCCGTACAAGAACACATGCCGTTTAAACTTGAATCTGTTCTGGAGCCCTTCAAAGGCGATAGTGACTTTGCTCTATGGCTGAGGGAGTTTGACACTGTTGGTGATGCTTCTAAGTGGAGTCCACGCCAGAAGGCGCAGTACTTGGTCCTGTTCATGAAGGGTGCCGCAAAAGATGTCGCTCGGCAAGCTCTAGATGAAGTGGACGACGTGGTCGAGAGTGACAGGGTCTATACGCATGTGGTACGACGTTTAGGGCAAGCCTACTCTTTGAAGACAGGGCAAGCTTGGAAATTGTTGATAACGCGCTCATGGCGTGAGGGAGACACGGTAGATGGTGTGCTTGCAGAGTTCAAGAGATATCTGCGAGTCCTGGGTGTTACTTCCGTCGTAGCCACGGACGTGTTGCTCAAGGAGAGTATCCTGTATTGCCTACCCCCCCGACGTCCGCAAAGCTATCGATGCGTTTGAGGAGGATGGGAAGGAACTTGCATTGAACGATGTCGTTGCTAAAGCACGGACCCTATTGAAGCTCATGCCGAAGAACACTCAGCCGGTGGCGGCGGCCATTACTAGTGGCAAATATTGCTATGTGTGTAAAGCAACTGGGCACACAGCTAAGGAATGTGGCCGAAATGATGGTGTGCCGAAAAGGAGACAAGATAAGCCCGACAAGATGAAGAAGGTCAAGTGCTTCGCATGTCATCAACGAGGCCATTTCGCTAGAGACTGCCCCGCTAAGTCCGGCCTTAAGCAAGCCGCTGCTGCACAGGTCGAGAAGGGTTTTCCCAAAGCAAGGCGATCGTCGGACGAGATCGTCTTGCAGATGTAGTTCGTCCGTATCTCACCTGTGAGATTGATGGTGTCTCACTTGAGGCTGCAGTCGACACCGGTTGTGACATCTCGCTGGTATCGTTGGGGTTCGTTAAGACTCTAGGTGTGGCGATAGACACCACAAGCCCAGTGTTGACATTGAGGCAGATGGATGGGTGCGAGAAGTTGCATACGTTGGGTGTGGTTAACCTTGTGGTAGTGTGCCACCGCAGGGGCACAGCTGGAGCGTTAAGAGTATCACACCCCTTTTATGTTGTGCCAGCAACGGTGTTCGGTGCTATTGTTATCGGTGTGGACTTCGCTAGTATACACCTCCAGGGTATGCGCTGGGATAGCTCTGGGCGCATCTGTATGGGGGGTGCAGTATGTCTAAGTACTTCAGCTGACCCAGTTATCGATGAGCATCGCGTTGGAGGTGTTCCAGGGGTACATGCTCGGGTATTCGAAAGTGGTAAGGTTGAGATCGCTGCCGATGACTTTTTGCTGACACGGAGCCCAGGTGAATGTTGCTTCACATGCAAATGGATCTGGCGTGATGGTGAACCTCCGTCGCCAATGGTGCAGGCTAACCGGGGGGATTATGATCCATCACTAACTTCCGAAGAAGAAACCCATGTGAAGGTCGAAGTGGAGAAAATGGTCTCCAATGGCTGGGTGGTGCCCTGGGATGATGAGTCATCATTGATGACGTTTACAATGTGCTTCCGTGGGTCTTGGTGTCTCAACCGCACAAAAAGAGCACTCCATTGAGGATGTGCCTCGATTTCCGAATGCTGAATAAATATATCAAGAGCGAGCCTGTGCGTGGCATTGTTAACTGCTCCGAGACGCTGCATCGATGGAGGTCTGTCACTCGTGGCTTTACTCTTGACGTTACCAAATGCTACTATGCTATACGGATGTGCCCAAGTACTCACAAGTACCTGTGTGTGATGATAAATCAGAAGCTGTATGTTATACGGGTCCTACCCTTTGGAGTATCT
Source organism: Perkinsus marinus ATCC 50983 (assembly GCF_000006405.1). Taxonomy (NCBI): domain Eukaryota; phylum Perkinsozoa; order Perkinsida; family Perkinsidae; genus Perkinsus; species Perkinsus marinus. The sequence goes on from NW_003211511.1 coordinate 59,430, forward strand.
ATAGCTCCAAAGGTAGCTACAGCCCTGATAAGTTGGCTTCTTAAGGATATTCCTTATCCTATCTCGTCGTTCATCGATGATAATATCACTCGAATGATCATCATGATATCATCGTCGAAGATGGAGACGGAGTGGTGGACTCAAAGACCAAAGCCGACCCGGAGTCTGTGAAGCTGATCCGAGCAGCTCTCGCAAGAGGCAATATGTATTGTAAAGAAACTTGTGCCATTAGTGACTCTACTAGGGTACTCGGCTTGGATCTCTACAAGCGGGATAACAAGTTGCGGTGGCATCGACGGGATGATATCCAGTTGTACTTGGATACCTCGCAG
>NW_003211511.1:59861-62532 GCF_000006405.1 Perkinsus marinus ATCC 50983
GTCTTGCTTTTCTCTTGAATTCCGTCATCTGTCTTTCGGCTATCCGTGAACTTGCTCTCTTGGGAGACCTTCACTCACGTCATGCCGTTCGCAGTTGATGGAGGTTCTGTGATGGGAGTTTTGGCAATATGTCACGGACGAGGGTGGATCTCACAAACCCATGTGGGAAGCAGTCCACGTCCGTGACGCATTCAGTGCCCGGGATAGAACACGGCTATACCAATCAGCCACCGTGCAGATCCCGGGTGAATGCCCCCGCCTCATGTTGCCAAACCTCTCCCGCGTGCATGTTCGAAGCTCCATACTTGAATACCCACCGGGTTAATTAAGGGTGTTAGCAAGTTCACGCCTGGGTTTTATGTCAGTGATCTGATCCCTTCCGCCGTTCTCGGGTCCCCAACCCATGAAACACAGGTGTGGCCTTGTTACTAATCACTCTTAAACGCAAATCCTAGTGATCCCAGAAACACCTTATCCGACCATCCGCAGACTATGCGAGCAGCGGGCCTCGATCACAATTACTCATGAGTTCGTGGTTTACGGACTTATATGAAGTTCACCTCCTATCCACCTAGCCCAGAGGGCGGTGTACGTATTCTCTCACTATAGCTGTTCCGTGCCTGGCGAGCTTTTTGACCTCCTCGTCCCCATATGTATCGATCATCGCGTCATGGCGCCACCGCGATTTTCCTTTGATAATTGGCCTTGGTGCATCGGCACGCAAGTGATATATTGTCTCACTTCTACGGCAGGAATTACCAGAAAATTTCAGAGACTGCATAAGGTCCACCTCGCCAATAGAGTCCGGTAGAAACTGGGCCAAGCTTTTAACTTCCGCCGTAGACTTCTTATAGCTTTTGTGGAAGATTCTGAGTGGCCTGGCCGTCGTGTCTCAGAGGCTAATCATAGTGTGGCAGCAGCACCATTTCCCCCTTTGTTCGCACACATCCTCCGAAGCATTACACGAGGTCTCCACGTACTCAATCTTGTTGACTTTGGTGATACCGAGGTGTATTATAATATGAGTGTTAGGGACCCTAGGTAGTATCTCAGTGATATCCTGTCTTCTTATGCGCAGCAACTCGCCGGACCTTAAGCTCGGTGATATCCCGCTGAGGAGAGCTGATCGTACAAGGCTTTTCTCTGGTTTATCCTTGAACTGGGCCTCAGGACAGTCAAATAGGGACTCAACTGCACTCTCGGGCATTATGGCAGCGCGCTTGGCATCCCGCTGGGGCCTTATACCGTATAAGTTATACGTTAAACAGCCTGCATGGCTTGCTTGATAAGCATTTCATCCGCGGCCTCCATGGTGCTAAAGCCTTCCAGTTTCTGCAAAGTTCTTAGGGCTTTAATTCGCTTCTGTACCGAGGTCGAATTCAGCCCAGTTACATCCAATAGGCATCTGATGTATCGGATAACTTTACCAGCGTTGAGAGGGGAGGACAATCCCATTTCATAGACCTCTCTTCTTGCCCTTTCGTAGCCTCTTCTTGTGTCCTCACTTATCGAGAGCCCTAGTAGCTCCAGATTCTGAGCAGTAGCCTCAGCTGAACCGTGTGCGGGCTGAATCTCGTCCCACATCGTGAAGGCGGAGTTTTCTGACATGGGGGATGTAGCGGTCCAACGATGACGGACGAATCTTGCATCCCTTTAGTTGGGCCCACTCAAATTGACAGGAACTCAGTCGGGTCCGCAAACGAGAAACCGAGCACTATGAACCCACGTTAGTCGTGAGTCGCAACTTCTGACAAAGGTGATGTCTTACAGACTTGAAGAGGAGTGAACGCCACAGCTTTTTTGAGGACTTAACGTGGCACCTCCCGCCACGACCTCGGCATTTGACTGGTGGATACCAACGAAGCACGAGTTAACCTAGAGATATCATCAGCTATGCTGTTCAAGGTCCCGGGAATATGATGAGCATTGAGTCGGTAACGGAAGTCACCGAATTTCCGAACGACGGAAGCAAGGCTCATAGAGCGTGACCTGAAGCTTCTTAGTACTGACACCTTACAAGTGTTGTCAGAGAAGCATCTGATATAAGTCACCCGCGGAGCACATATTGCCCGGATGTACTCGAAGTCGTAATAGACTGCGAGTAGTTCGAGGAAATTACTATCACTGCTGATGAACTTCACTGGTTTCAGCTCGGCAGGAAGTTGATCATCGAGCCGACTCCTGCGCTCATACCAAATCTGCCTCCAAATCTCGGGGTTTTCCTCCATATTTATCGAAAACTATCTTAGATTCCGAGTATCGCATCGTGGAAAGAAGTCTCTATCCAGACCGCATCCAGAGGCATCGGTCACCAATAGATACTCATCCTTGTAGTCAATGTATGGAATACGTTTGTTGTGACTGTGAGTGAAGGTCTCGGCGGACTTATGTAGCTCTAGGCGCCTGGTTGGTGATATTCTGACGCTCCGAAGAGACGGTCGCTGGCTCAGGACCATCAGTACTTCATAGGGCTTATCCAATTTGGGCCGTATTTCGGGAATCCAACCTGTACACCAGTTTATGCGGCCAACGAGCGTCTCCAACGTTGCTCGCGGTATACATAGCTGATCGGATAGCAACACAGCGATTATCTTATCTCTTTTGGTCACCGGCACGCTGAGTTCGATATCGTTATTCTCCCCGATATCCACCCGATAACCAAGTATCCTTC
>NW_003211511.1:62632-64644 GCF_000006405.1 Perkinsus marinus ATCC 50983
GCGATCCCAGCCTATATTTGACCTGCCACTTCAGGGCGGCACATGACTGGGCCACGTTGGTTCCCTACCAAGTCCCAGTCAGTGCTTAAAACACAACATATTAAGTGAAACCGCACAATGATGGAAAAATTAGTCTTAAACCTGCCACTTCATACACGATATTCGATGAACCTGAAGAAAAGAAGCAAAGGGATGAAAGGAAAGAACCAAGAAGACTGAAAGGAAGAAAGAAAGAGGAAAAAAATCTAAACACCGTCACACCCAAGATAGCTCGTCTGATACCTAACTAAGAGTGCTTGAGGGTTTCCAACAGGAATTCTCAAGCACTCTGGGGGAACTTTCTCTGTTCTTGGGTGTATGTTCCGAAGGTGATCAGACTGGATCACTGCTTTAGCAACGACTTGACGTCTTGCTTTTCTCTTGAAATTCCGTCATCTGTCTTTCGGCTATCCGTGAACTTGCTCTCTTGGGAGACCTTCACTCCCCGATGAGCCAGATCTCGATGGATTTTGACCGGTTGATAGATAGGGCTTAATACGACCTACGGCTGTATTTTTGCCCACTATCAACCTCGCAGACTAGTGCGCCCAGGTTCATTTGTGATAGTAAGATGAGAGCGCAAGTTTCTGTAGTGCGTCTTCATTTTTCCTTGTACTCTGTTGGATTCAAATCTTCCATTGAGTGCAATGTGGCAAGGAGGGCGAATGTAATGGATCGCTCGTTGCCACATTATTAGTCATAGACTATGACTCATAGTGACGTCCCTTTCGTTGTGTGCCGCAGGACTGTTTGCTGTTCTCGTTGCGCGGACGAGACTGGTGTATAGCTTCTGTGTGGGATATCGATTCTCGGATCGATACGCATGCGCAGGGTTTTCGAGGAACAAGAGTTAAGTTAAGCTTTCGGCTTTCCCCCTTCCCCCTGTCGAGTTCAGAGTCGGGTCTGTCTGACGGTTCACAACATCGACAGCATTTGGAAAATCATGTGACATGAAAAAGCACCAATTCTCGAGCTCCCAGACTCTGGGACCCAGAGATGTAGGGGACTATAGCGTATAGTCTATACGCTTTCGCCTACTCAGTCTTCCGCACAGTAAGGTTCAAACGTTTGACGCTCTGCATTAGGGTGGTCATAAATTGCAACTCATAATGCACATCGGCAGCTTGTAAGTATCGTTGCTAGCAGATAAATTCTCTGCCGGTAATTGAATAATTCAATTACGGTAATTCAATTTGAATTACCGTAATTCGAACTGTATGTTTCATTGAGGAGCGAGTACAAGCAAGTGTATGATTTCAGGGGATGAAAGGTGTGTTAACCTCGTAATCTAAGGTAACTTACTTAGTGTCTGGTTATGTCATAATGTGCGCTCCGTAGCTCATTGAGATCGAGATGATTCCATACCTTAAGTTGGTCCATCATATTGTTATTTCGAATTTCTCGTCTCAAGTTGGTTGGGAGACGCTAACCTATGTCAGGACACATGAGCCATATTCCGTGACATAGTTTGTGTGACCAAACATGATCTGTGAACCCAGAGCCCAGAGTAAGATCCTGTGATCGGACTTCGGCTTCACAGTGTTTGGTCCTCTCCCACACTCCCGACCAATACCCAGTCGATGAACAGATGTCTTTCGGGATGAAGAACAAGCCTTGGTTAGTAACCAATGATTACTTTGCCACAGGAGATATATATGACTCATATAATATGATCTCCCGTCCCCGTTGGGCAGGTGCAACAGACAGTGAGTCGGCTAAAATCTCAGCCATATTGCGGCCCGATCATCGGGTCCATTGGACCGAGGCAGCGGGCAGTGGCTCATAGTAATAGAGGTGGCTGATTTCTCGGTCATCCTCTTGCCCCACTGGACCGGTGTAACAACTAGTTACTCACAGTACTTGGAGTGGCCGATTCCTCTGCCACTTCCTGGCCCCACTGTGTCGAATCAACAAGTAGACTACCCAACGTAGTCGGATATACGCCTCCGCAGAGGACGTCAAAGCGCATCAAG
>NW_003211511.1:64744-76996 GCF_000006405.1 Perkinsus marinus ATCC 50983
TAAGGAGCACCTACACAAATACCGACGCGCATGAAAAAGTCCATGCGGTGCTTCGATAAAACTCAAAAATAAGCTAGGCCCCTGGCGTTTCGGGCGAGCGCTATTCTCTTCGCGCTGATTCGATGATGACGATCCCGGGTTCGATTCCCAGGACCTACATTTTTCCGTATCACGCAGCGATTAAGCTTTCTATTATTTACCGATTACTGTTTCAATCATAACCATGGCTATCGAAGACGGTCAGCTTATCGCAGAGGAGTGGAAGGGCACCATCGTAGAGACCGCCCAACCCGTAGTAGACCTTAACGGCTATTCAGAAAAAGTTACATCTGCTGATGTAATTAATATATCAACACTGATATTGCTTATCAATATTTATTATAATTTCAGAGCGATGATTCTATTGAACAACACGACGAAGCCGTGAAGAGTCTTGGACGGCTCCTCAGACAACAAGGCGATTTCCAAATAGCTTGCCTTGAGAGTTTTAAACGTAAGTCTTCGGTAAAAACAAAAATGATGGAATTCATAGGGAACAATTACTGATGAGTCATTGGCTTTAACAGTTTGACAGCTTTTAGGTTGCCTTTGTAATTTATTGAAATATGGAATTTAGCCGTCGAAATTCGCAGTATTATTGTTGTTATCTTAGGTGCCACCGATGGCTGTGCAAGTGGCGAGCGTTTGTTGAAAGAGTCATCTCAGTTGAAGACGGCGTTAGACTGCATATGTAAATACGTGGGTATTGAGCTGGTTACTGCTGAGGAAGCTTCTGAGATGTGAGCAAAGTGTGGTATCGAGAGCATTGCGATGAGGTTGTTTTTTTGTTAGGTTTGTTGCGAACATGAACTTTGCTTCTTATGTGATATCCGCTCAAGAGTTCTTCAACAGTCTCCATAGATCGTTGGACTTGAAACGTGAAATTGCCTAATTCCACCACAAACACATTCACTGCTTTTTCGACTTACGTTGTATTGTTGAGTTCGTCCGATACGCTGAGTCGTTCAATTTTTTATACTGATCACTCTCGAGATATCCTAGAGTAACTCCACTACTTTGATGATGATTTCATGGAGAGCCATTGAAAGTTGCTGTGTGCACCGTGATGAATTTCGAATGAATTCAGCGTTGATTTCAGAACTGCATACTTCGGCAAGGAGTAATTCTATCATTGATTCCGAATCAGTGTTTCTGATGGATATTTCATAGACACTCTATGGTTGGGTAGAAGTCGCTGAGTGTTACGTTGATACAACTACGTGTTTTCGAGTGTGTGTTATTTTATATTCGGAATATATGTTAATTTTCATCCGCTGGGCTCAGAAGTTCTTCTAGTGAAATTAGTGAAATTAACACACGACTTAGAGTAGAAGTATAAAAACCGTACAAGAATTCATGTCGAATCTCTCGGTTTAAGTTTATTGGGAATTTAAGCACACGTTGAGGCGACAAATGTTTTCAGGGAGTGGTATTGGTTGAGTGTGAATGAGGACGTCTCGGCTCTCGAGACAGTATGTAAATGACGTGATGATTATCCTATATCGCTCTTGTCGTTGTTGCCAGTGATAGTTGTAATTTGCTCAAAGAGTGGTAACGACCTATGTGGAAAGCATTACGAAGGGGTAGTTGTCCTCTTGGTACTACTCATTTGGTTTGTGGTGTTCATCGATGTGAAGAATAAATGGTTTCCTGTTGAGTGGAGGCGATTTACTAACAGCTCGTTATGTTGTATCGGTTTCAGCTGTTATTGTGGAAAATTGTTTTTCAGCACATCATGTAATTTCTCATTCTTGCCACTGCACGGGAAGACGGCTAGCTGTGTTGGTAGTTTAGTATTAGCCGAAGGGGGGAAACCAGAGAGGGTTCATGAAGGACGACTTAGTTGTCAGGCGTATACAGTAGATATATTATTAAGATATTATATACATATATATGGTAGATGGTAGTATATATAATCAATGGCGTATATAAATACCATATTGATGTTTATCAACCATTGTGTACATCTATATTTACTGACTTTCACAATAGATCCTCTCAAAAGTGCAATAGGCTACCGTTCGGGTTACATTTGAACAGATCGCATGGGATTTATAGTATATATAATATCAGTTTTTTTATAATTACTCACTTGAGATGTCTCTGTCACCAACAGCGACATTATTAGCATCTCTTGCTGTTCCAACTGTCCAACTATTGATATGTGGATCGAACAAACCCTTACAACGAGAACTGCAATCTGCTATGGAGTATTCTGGGTGAGAATCGGCCGTAGACTGCTTGCTGCTGCTGATGATGATAATGTATAGGTTACATAACATGTGGATGTTGATACCATTTTATCTTCTCGTTGTTCACCATCATCTACTCTCCCTTGCCGTATTGGTCTGTGCATTGGCGTCTAAATGGGCTTATCAAGCACTGCTGCAGAAGGGATCGCGACCGTGAGATGGATTCCGGGTTATTATTATTTATTACTCTTATTAGTACACTCATGTGAAAGGATACTAATATCATTATTTATAACATAATTAGATCTATATTCTCTTATTGATGTTCATATATGATATTATAATTAATAGTTATATCGTCATTGGTATTATCGAGATTTATGAAGGAGTATAACAATCGGGTTTATTTCCATCACCCCGAGTTGGCCATGATTGCTGTTCGAATTGGTGTATGAAATTTCTGGGTAAATGGTTAATTTAAAAATCCCGATAAGTTAATTTCGAACATTTTTATAAAAAAGGAAGGTTAAACTTTCCCAGATCTGGTAGGGAAGTTTTCAGCTCCATATCCTGAAAATTTGATGAGAAAGAAAATTGTTTTTTCGAGAAAAAATACGCTTATGTTGATTTGGCGAAATTATGGCAACTGACCAGGCGCGCGCATTTTGCAAATTTTACATTTTTTTTCTGAGACAGTCGATAAACAACATTAATATAACATATATATTGGCATTTTCTAATGCAGTGAAGTCCATGGAATTCAGTGGTCTGGAAGCATCAAAAATTCGGACATTTTATTTCCCTGCTGGAGAAATGTTGAGAGCAACTTTAACTTTCTAGTTCATATGCATACTGGCACGCAGACGCAACCAGAAAAATAATAGGCCTCGGCAGAAGATTGTAAATTTGAAGTTGCTCTCAACATTTCTCAAACACTCCGAGATTGGATCTGTGATCAGGTATCGACCAAACGGTGGAGTTGGGAATGAATATGATAAGTGGACGAATGATGGTAGGCTGATACTGGTCTCTTATGTGGTAGGTTGTGCAGTGTGGGAATATATCTTTGGTTTACTCAACTGAGCTCGTGAGTTTTCTTAATGCATTATGAAAATCCACAAACGGTTTTGGGTAGAAGTTAACAAAAACCTCATGAAGTTCCCCATAGTTTCAATTTTCTTATAGTTGACCATGTGCATGTATTCCCCCCCCCCTCCCACACTGTAGGGCAGTATTGCAATATATGTCTGGTTTTCTCGGCTGAGCTCAGCAGTTTCCTCACTAATCGGGCTAGAAATGTTAAAGAATCAGTGGGAATTTCCAGAAATTTCTTCTCGATTTCCATATTGTAATGTAGTTGACCATATGCATATATCCCTCCTACACTGTAGGGCTAGTGGAGACGTATTGGGGCGAGCACATACATTTGGGAGCATACATCAGTGATGAGGCTAAGGGCTGGTTCCATCGCGATGATGGATTCATTGAGGCGCTGGTGAAGTGCACATGTTGGAACCAGAGGTAGGCTGGTATTGATTGGTCGAATTAATAGAAAGGCACTAATAATTAATTCTTAGGCTGTCATACTGAGTGATAAAACTAGAATAATTTCATATTCTTAAGCAACAGCAGCTTCGCCTCGTATGGATTTCAAAGCATTCCTATATTCTCCTATACAACGGCAACTTCATGAGCTTGCTCTCCTGATGTGAATTCAATAGAACAGTTCCGCCGACCATAGGACGATTTACTCGAACGTGGCAGCGACAGGGAGCTTGCGTATTTATGGTTTTCGCACTGGTTCCTCGTACTCGTGGTTGACTTATTCTCTGTCGTAATACTTCATCTGAGTTGCACTATTATAATATCAATGTTGTTATCCCAACTTGCTGAGCTCTCACTGTTTAGGGCGAGAACGACTATGTTCAAGGAACAGAAGTTTACGTTTGTTGACGACCTTCTCACATGGGGAGGCTTTGATGCTGCAGTGAAGGAGATGACTGAGAAAGGTGGGTGTAGTGATAGATAGAATACTTATTGGAGCGGTTACCATCGAATCGTGAGGCTCAGAAAATAGTGTTATCATTCGTGGATGATATTAGTGAATCACCATGCATCATAGCAAGTGAATTTACGGTAGTTGTATGGGCTCAGATTCAACACTGCGTATCCTGGATGTTGGTTGTGGTATTGGTGGTAGTAGCCGTATAATGGCTAAGCGCTATGGTGAAGCTGTCCAAGTAGGAAGGCTACCTCGTTATTGTGTATCAATAACGGTCGAGTCAGTCTGATTAACACGGAATAGTCTCTTGCTCAAGTTGAACTCGAATCTCCATTTATTCTTTCTAATTCGATGAAAATTATGTTCTCTACGTTGAGCTAATTGTATAGGGGTTGCTGTTATCAGGTTACTGGAATAACACTATCTGATGCTCAAGTGGAGAGAGCCTCTGAGCTAAGCAGAGAAGCTGGTCTGAATAATGTGACTTTCAAGTTGGTGTCGTCGTTAATTTCGTGGCGCGCGGTAATTCCTGAATCTTCAGGAAAATGGATGCTCTCCGGATGGAGTTTCCCGACGCCTCCTACGACTTGATCTGGTCTTGTGAGTGCGGTGAACATGTGCCTGATAAAGCGAAGTGGGATAATTTCGTGGCGCAGTGACTTTTTTTATCAGCGTTGTATTCAGATACATCGAAGAGATGTGTCGAGTGTTGAAGCCTGGTGGTCGGTTAATCGTTGCCACTTGGTGTGAAAAGGACGATCGGAAATCTCTGACGGATCATCAAAAGTGGGAATTTCTGAGAGGAAATGTGATGGTGAATGTATTTAGCAGAATGATTAAATAAAAACTTACCTGAAAAATATCGGTAACAAGTTCGTTCGGGATGTCGTAGACAGAAACTCCATGGAAGATGAAATATGAGGAGATACACACACACGATAATAATGAATATACCTTATGCATCGCTCTGTTGGGTATTGCATATCATAATATTAGTGGTAGAAGGACTAATTAGTAGCAAAGTTGTTAAATGATATTACATCAATCTTTACCTAAAACCCAAAGCGCTTGAGGTTATGTAGCGTAACGCTACTAGCGTTCAAAGAACTATGGAAGATTTGAGGCGCTCATACATGACTGTGGATAGATGACTTTCAGGTGGCTACTCCGGTTCCTATACGAAGAATGGTCTCATCCAATGTTCATTTCTATAGAGAAGTATGAGGACATACTACGAAAGTAAGTAGCATGAAATGGAGTGTTTGTGATTATCCTCACAGAAATCCCCTCTCGATGGAAGGAGTCGAATCCGCAGATTGGACGCCTCAAACACTGCCGAGTTGGCGACATTCCATTTTTGTCGGCGTTTGGTGGCCTTGGCCTGTTATTATCCGCGGGTCGGTGATGGCCCCTCTTGAGCCTGCTGTTGACAGGGTTTCGATGTTCAGGCCGCGAGTGTGGTGGTCGACCATACGAGAGATCGTTACAATTGAGAGGATGCACGAGGCGTTCAGGGATGGTGTGATGCGGTAGCTAGTTGCAGTCGGATTTGATATCAAGTGCTTTGTTTTAGATACGGAGTTTTCCGAGCTACTAAGTTGAACGAATGATTGATGTTTCTGATGAGTGTTTTTCTGCTATTATTGCGGAGTGTTTAGTTTTGTTAGTGACGTTTTTGATGGGACGAGGAGTGACATGCTCAGTGGGGATACGTTCGAAACACGTCACATGTTCTTTATCATGTGTTACATGTGGCGGATATTTTGAGGAAGGTTCATAATCGAAGTTGCATTGAAAATAAGACTCGTGCTGTACCAGGAAGGAGTGAAGATAGTCGCAAGCGACGATATCCGGGGATATAACCAGCGAATGGGTACTTCGTTGAATAGTGCAATTAGATCGATTCAGACTGGAGCCCGCGGGAAAGCCGTCGTGGAAGGGTGTTGTTGGATTACCGCACAATGAGAAAAATCCACAATAAAACCGTCTGGGCGCGCGACAGGAAGCGTATCTGAAACTGTTAGCTCTCGCGACTGCACAACAACCTCATTCTCATCTTACCCTACGCAGCTACTTTGGTGAATGAATAAGGAGACTATCTTGTACTCAGATTCTCACTAAATGTTCCGCTTCGCTCTCTCTGCCGTCAGCCTCTGGCAGGTCGCTGCTGATGACCATAAGGCGGTTAATGCTACCGGATCCCCAGCGAGGCTATTAATGGACGTCATCACGGCTATTACTACTGAGGCTCCTACTATTCCAATTCTCGCTGAAGCTCCTATCCTCACTACGACTGACGCACCACGGCCTACGAAGCCCACAAGGCCTACGAAGCCCACAAGGCCTACGAAGCCCACACGACCTACTAAGCCCACAAGGCCTACGAAGCCCACAAGGCCCACTGAGCCCACACGACCTACTAAGCCCACAAGGCCTACGAAGCCCACAAGGCCCACTGAGCCCACACGGCCTACGAAGCCCACAAGGCCTACGAAGCCCACAAGGCCCACTGAGCCCACACGGCCTACGAAGCCCACAAGGCCTACGGAGCCTACACGACCTACCAAGCCCACAAGGCCCACTGAGCCTACAAGGCCTACGATGCCCACAAGGCCTACGATGCCCACTAGGCCTACGATGCCCACTAGGCCTACGATGCCCACTAGGCCTACGATGCCCACAAGGCCTCACTGCAAGAACGGCAAATGTGATAATCCCAACACGAATCCTGACAATACGAAAACTGAATACCCAGAAGGTTGGTCTACTACTGAAGCTCCCACGGATGTGACCGCTGAGGCCGTTGAAGCTACTACCACCAGCACCTTTGCTGTGGTTACTACCATTGAAGCTCCTATTGCAGAGTCTTCTGCGACTGGAGCACCCACGGAGTATGCTACCACTACGACTGTTACACCTCTGTTGGCCTTCACAACAACTGGAGTCCCTGTAGAGGCTACTACTGAAACCCCTGTAGATGCTACTACTGAAGCCCCTGTAGAGGCTACGACTGAAGCCCCTGTAGAGGCTACTACTGAAGCCCCTGTAGATGCTACTACTGAAGCCCCTGTAGGTGCTACTACTGAGGTCCCCATTGATGCTACTACTGAGGTCCCTGTAGAGGCGATAACTGAAGCCCCTGAAGAAGCTACTACTGAAGACCCCACTGACGCTACTACTGAAGTCCCTAGGGAGGCTACTACTGAAGACCCCACTGACGCTACTACTGAAGCCCCTGTAGAGGCTACTACTGAAGACCCCACTGACGCTACTACTGAAGCCCCTGTAGAGGCTACTACTGAAGACCCCACTGACGCTACTACTGAAGCCCCTGTAGAGGCTACTACTGAAGACCCCACTGACGCTACTACTGAAGTCCCTAGGGAGGCTACTACTGAAGCCCCTGTAGAGGCTACTACTGAAGCCCCTGTAGAGGCTACTACTGAAGCCCCTGTAGAGACTACTACTGAAGCCCCTCTAGAGGCTACTAGTGAAGCCCCTCTAGAGGCTACTACTGAAGCTCCTGTAGATGCTATTACTGAGGTCCCCATTGATGCCACTACTGAGGTCCCTGTAGAGGCGATAACTGAAGCTCCTGTAGAAGCTACTACTGAAGACCCCACTGACGCTACTACTGAAGTCACTGTAGAGGCTACTACTGAAGCCCCTGTAGAGGCTACTACTGAAGCCCCTGTAGAGGCTACTACTGAAGCCCCTCTAGAGGCTACTAGTGAAGCCCCTCTAGAGGCTACTACTGAAGCCTCTGTAGAGGCTACTACTGAGGTACCCATTGATGCTACTACTGAGGTCCCTGTAGAGGCGATAACTGAAGCTCCTGTAGAAGCTACTACTGAAGACCCCACTGACGCTACTACTGAAGTCACTGTAGAGGCTACTACTGAAGCCCCTGTAGAGGCTACTACTGAAGCCGCTGTGGAGGCTACTACTGAAGCCGCTGTGGAGGCTACTACTGAAGCCGCTGTGGAGGCTACTACTGGAGCCGCTGTAGATGCTACTAGTGAGGTCTCTATCGAGGCTACTACTGAAGGTCCCATTGACGCTACTACTGAAGCTACTACTGATGCCCCCATCCTTATTTAGAGCAACGTTGCATAAGACAGAGCTGTGTGTTGGAAGGATGATTATTTTTGTGAAGCTACGATGAGTATTCGACATGTTTGTCGACTAGATGCTATTCAATGATATCCATGAATGGAATGAAGCATCCGTGAACATCGCCGTGTTGAGTGAGTGGCTGAGCCCTCGTTGCCTTTTATGGTCTTTACAGTCTACGGAGTTCGTTTGGTCGCGTCGGTTCTGGACTATTTCAAGCGCGAATTAGCGAAATCGTAGTCAGAGTTTTGAGTAAAAATGATGATGCGCAATAAAGCAAACGATGATGAAGCAAAGGTCTAGTAACTCCGATCATCACTAAAACACAAGGCTTGATTATTTTAGGGTTGCTCTCGACCTTAGCCTAGGTGTAAGCTGCCTTTACTAGAAATTGCCGTGCAACCATACTTCATATTGGCTCGAAACCAACAAAGCGGAGCTGGAGCTTAGGAAGGAGGGCAAAGCTTTGGAATTATGGCTATTGGGAGTTGTGTTTAGGATAGGAGATGTGGTAATAATACATAAGTTGAGTGACATGAATTCTTACTAGGAGGTGTCTAAAATTGTTGGTATTGGCAAGTCCGAAAAGAGAGAGGTCAACGGCGGAAGAAAATGGTTGCTGGTCTTGAGAAGGAGGTAATCGAGCTCAGATAAGAGAGAAAGCGTTCACAACCTTTGTCTGTGAACAGATTGTGTTCATGGAGATAAGGTGTTGGAACTTTGCCAACATATATCTCCTGGTGTGACCAAGTGGGTCCAATCGGGATCGGTTGTTGGGTTGAAACGCTTCGAAGGTGTGGATGCGTAGCTTTTGTAGATTTTGCTTTTCGGTAGTATGGTGCTGAGATGTTGGTGTACATAAATACCCTGTAAATTGTTATGTAAGTATTCGTGAATCACTGGAGGATGTCGAGAGGGCTATGTTCAAGTGTCCAATGGCTGGACAGATATCTCCTCGAGGAAATGCCCCGCTGCCCGCATCCAGTCGCTTCATTTATTACGACGGAAAAGTACTCTGGCCAGGAATCGAACTTGGGTTTGCAGGAGAGTGAAGTTGTGTCGAGCGGTCCACCAATTGGAGTAAGTACATGCTGGACTTGCTGAGGTTCTCACTGAATACGCATTGGAACATCTTCTGAGCGGTTTCCGCAAAGACATCAAGTCCTCTCCATTCCGAATGATCGGGCTTGGACCTGGCGAAGTTCTCACAGTCCCCTCAATAGCGGCTGCAATGCTCAAAGCACTCGATATTTACCGCACTCATGGCGACGTGAAGGGACAATCCTTGTGTTGTATAATTATGCGGTTCTCGCTACACCGTGGCAATCGATTAGCTCTTTGTTCAGCTGGCTGTGTTGAGACGTGTCCCGATGGGCGTAGAAGCGCGTATGATATTATTAGGATTCTTGGGTCGTGAAAAACATGGAGCCTCGCTCCAAGTTGTCGGGTTGCATCGAGATGAGTTGGTTGTGGAGGACCTCGTTGCACTTTGTTGTCGAAGGCCGCACATTTTGAAACGGTCGAAGTGCTTGCCACGTGCACCGCCTTTCATGGAAGTGAGAGCGATAGAGAGCTCTCCTGTGACCGTGAGGACGGTCGTGTGTCGTGGGTTCGATAATAGACCGAGAAACACTTATGATGATTTGTGAGAATTGTGGTCTAATAATCTTGCGGCTTTGTGCGTAACCGATAATGTTGTGACGACTGCGCAGATGTGCATCGTCACAAACCCACAATGTGATCGCAACACGTGTGCGCTTGTTGGGGCATGGAGCGTCTGAGCAGGCTAGAAAGAAATTGAGACACTTCAACTAGATGTAAAGTTGAAGTTCATGTCGACATCCATCCCCAGCGGGTTTTGGCGGTACTCAACCTGAGCTTAACCGCATTTTAGCCAAGGCATTTGTCGGTTCTGAGTAAGGATAAACATCAGTAACGTCGTCGTCTTATTGACTTCATCATGATTGGCTCTGTGGTAGAAGTGCCCTCTCTTGCTCGTGGATGAAGCTATCGCTCTGGAGGGAGCCTGTGGGCAATTTTGTGGCGCAGTGAAGGTGAATCTTACAGTATGTGGTGAGTATGATATGGCGTTCTCCTTGGTCTACTTTTGATGATGCTGCTGCTGCTCGCCATGTGAAGAAATATGATGGTTGCTCTTCCCCTTCCTAATCGGATTAGTATTGAATTCACGTTCCTCGTGCTCACATCGTCTTGTGTATTCTGGGTGTTTTCGGTGAACATTGTATTTTCATCAGTTTTACTTACCGTTCTCGCAGGGTTCCGCTCGGAAGCGAGAACCTGTTTTATGCAACCAGAAGTTTACGGAGTAATCAGTCGATCCTTCACCAGAGCTCGTTGTGCCTATCACTCTATATAAAGCAGTCAACAACATGAACACTATTAACACTAGGGACGTTACGGAGATGCTTGTCGAGAAGAAGGAGGAGGAGGACTTCACCACCTTGCACAAGAGTGTAGGTTCCTCCTCATCTGTCGTCTATCTATTGCATTGTCCATCTGTGTTCAGCCGTCTAGAGCATCGGATCTCTCTGAGACTACAGCGACTAGTAGTGAGTTCTTGGCATCTCCTGATGATGATAGTAAGAAGGTGAGCAAGTGGGATTTGAAGACGCAGACACCTCATGGTGGCCAGGTAGATTATGTTGTTGATTGGTAGTGGCAATTATTCTTGTTGTTAGGAGTGGTCGGAGATTAGTAATCTTGTCGAGGACTTCTCGGTCACGACCAATGGACTCGGGCCGGTACCAGAAGCACTGGAAGCTGCTAAGGAGGCGCTGCTCAGTAAGGTTGGCAATCTCCTGGCGCGGTGAAGGTGTTCTTCTGTCAGCTATTGAGCATTACCCTCCGAGTGACTTCGAGCCTGCCATCACTGATCTAGCAAAGTTCCTATCTCCCGAAGACTGTTCTGACACTCGCTCTCGCTTGCTATTGGGCAATGGCGCCAGCGAAATGATTGATATGATATCTAGACTTGCCCCGAAGGGTCCATGGAGACCAGGTGAGCGCCGAGAATCTTCGTTTCAACTGATTATTGTCGAGAATCTCTCAACCGTTTCACAATTCAAGGGATCTGCATGTGTGCCTTTTTCCATCCACTTGACTTCTCAGTCTAGTTTCTGTGACATTTAGGCCCGTTCGCCACCCAATACCAAGAGTACCGTCGCTCTGCTACTAATGCTGGTCGCAACGAGCTGGGTTGGTCTGATCTCGATGGTGGCGCTAAGTTGACCAGTATCGTGAATCCATGCAACCCCACTGGTGACTATATGCATGTCGAGGAGATAAAAGAGTATGTCTATGAGTGGAAATGATGTTGTGCTATGACTTACTTGGCCATCAGGTACATCAGCAAGATGTGTGACGATAACAGTTGGGTGGTGGTCGATGAGTCTATGCAGCCGTGGATGGGTCCTGAGTGGCGCTCAGACTCTTTAACTAGTCAGAAGGAGTTCATGCAGGAGATACAGAGAACCAGAGGCATCAGTGTAGGCTCTTGTGGGCTTTCGTCGTTCATATGACTGATGATTCATGAGTGGATTGAATGGTTTACTCTAGTTATGCATTGTTGGAGATTATTACAAGTTGTTGATTGTCAGGTTTATGTGATCCACTCGTGGACCAAGATCTGGGCTTGTCCTGGTATCAGACTGGGTTCGGTTGTGTGTCCCACTGCAGAGGATGCCAGTGCTATTAAGAAGATGCAAGTAAGGCTCATACTCGTGCATCTGTACGTCATGATACCTTCAGGTACCGTGGTCCGTGAATGTCATGGCCCTGCATTACCTGTCTGCTTGCTGCAAGGCTGAGGAGTACATGAAGAAGACCTGGAAGACGACAATTGAGTGGAGATCTTATATCGTTGAAGGACTTAGACATCTCAACTTC
>NW_003211511.1:77096-80943 GCF_000006405.1 Perkinsus marinus ATCC 50983
TCATCAACACCATCGATAGAGCCGTCAAAGACTATCGCTATGATCTGAAGTAGACACTGGTTTCGTTGTTTCGGGTGCATTTGCTGAGCGGTTCCAGGCGGAATTCGTGCAGGGAATTCAGACACCCTTGTAGTATAAGTAATCAGTTTTCCTTGGGTAGCTTACCCTATTGTGGTTTTACTTTTCTGTTCTATCTATCCCGTTACTGATGGGATTTCTCCACCTTGATGAACCTTGTGTTTGTTATAGTCAAAGCGGGAAGAATTCCTACTGCATATAACTTCCTGCATCCTTCATCCCTTCACTGAAGGGATCAGCGAAAGGGATAATGAGATATGTGATATCAGTTTATTGTTCGAGTATGGAGGGGTACTGTCTGTACTAGAATTTGGTAAACTCTCCAACGATAGGATCAGCGTTAACAATTCTCGGTTGTTGACAATCACGTTGTGGTCGAGTATAATGACGATAACTACTTCATCGTACTGTAACCAGGTAGATATCATTGGACTGTTAATAACGTCCTAATGGTACCTACTCACAGTAGTGTTGACCACCAAAGGAGGTCAGCGGCTCAGGTGTTGATAGATGTGGCTGATCTACAGTTCGGCTCTGAAGTATGCCTCCTTAGAATCTCCGGGACTACTTCCTAATACTGTAACTCACGAGGAGTTTTAGACTGATTCTTCCTCGATTGTTCCTTGCCGATGATTGCTCGGGGGCGTTCAGAGGAGAGTAGTGCGAACTTCGGCAGGATGTACTTGGTGTTCAGCTGTGGTATGTAACTTTTAGCGGTGAAGGTCCAAAACATCGCTGATAGTTGAGTTGAATTCAGATTTATATTGAATGTACTACAATAAGGAATGGCGAAAATGTTGTTGGTAATTGGCTCGATGTTTACGACCTCATTTGAAGCAGATGATGACTCCCTCGATTCAGAAGAATTCATAGATGGAATGATATCAACCGTGGGAATCACACACGCCCTATCAATGGCCTTTTGGTTCGTGGGGAGTTGTGGTTTTCAGCGGTCTGACTCGACTTCGACAAAGTCTACTCGTATACAATCGACAATTACGATGAGGATAAACCGCAATTAAATGTTGTTGCCTCGTGTGTAAATCGACAAGCAGGTCTGCTCGAGCTTAAACGATCTATTCGTTTTGTGGACGAGCAGCTCGGAAGCATGGACATCAAGTGGGGTGGAAAGAGGGATGGAGAACGTGTGGGTATCTACGGCGTTCATGATTAAGCAGGGCTGTGACAACCGCAAGGATGCTGTTCTTGACAAGTTTCCAACTCAATACAGAGTTATCGAGATTCAACGGTTCGAAGAGGAGTCTATCTGTTTCAACTGCCCACTTGCTACGAAGGTTAGTGCTCATGTATATATAAATTGTAGCCCGGCAGCAAATTGCAATTTCTATCAACCATGGCTTTCTATGGGTTGCTCTCCTTCCCTTACAAGCATTTAATGATTCACTCAACACGGCGATGCTCACGGATGCTTCATTCCATTCATGGAGATCATTGAATAGCATCTAGTCGACAAACATGTCGAATATTCATCGTAGCTTCACAAAAATAATCACCCTTCAAAGATACAGCTCTGTCTTGTGCAGCACTGCTCTAAAGGAGAGCGGGGGCATCAGTAGCAGCGTCAATAGAGCCTTCCGTAGTAGCCTCTACCGGGACTTCCGTAGTAGCCTCTACCGGGGCTTCCGTAGTAGCCTCTATCGGGCCTTCAGTAGTAAACTTACCTTTTGGAGACTTTGTTTTCGTATCGTTAGGCTTCGTAATAGGATCATCACACTTTCCGTTCTTGCATTCAGGCTGCGTAGGCCTTGTAGGTCGTAGTGCTTCAGTAGTAACCTCTACAGGGGCTTCAGTAGTAACCTCTACAGGGGCTTCAGTAGTAACCTCTACAGGGGCTTCAGTAGTAGCCTCTACAGAACCCTCAGTAGTAGCGTCAATGGGGACCTCAGTAGTAGCGTCAATGGGGACCACAGTAGTAGCCTCTACAGGGGCTTCAGTAGTAGCCTCTACAGGGGCTTCAGTAGTAACCTCTACAGGGGCTTCAGTAGTAACCTCTACAGGGGCTTCAGTAGTAGCCTCTACAGAACCCTCAGTAGTAGCGTCAATGGGAACCTCAGTAGTAGCGTCAATGGGGACCACAGTAGTGACATCTACAGGGGCTTCATTAGTAGCCTCTACAAGGGCTTCAGTAGTAATCTCTACAGAACCCTCGTTAGTAGCGTCAATGGGGACCACAGTAGTAGCCTCTACAGGGGCTTCAGTAGTAGCCTCTACAGGGGCTTCAGTAGTAACCTCTACAGGGGCTTCAGTAGTAACCTCTACAGGGGCTTCAGTAGTAACCTCTACAGGGGCTTCAGTAGTAACCTCTACAGGGGCTTCAGTAGTAGCCTCTACAGAACCCTCAGTAGTAGCGTCAATGGGAACCTCAGTAGTAGCGTCAATGGGGACCTCAGTAGTGACATCTACAGGGGCTTCATTAGTAGCCTCTACAAGGGCTTCAGTAGTAATCTCTACAGAACCCTCGTTAGTAGCGTCAATGGGGACCACAGTAGTAGCCTCTACAGGGGCTTCAGTAGTAGCCTCTACAGGGGCTTCAGTAGTAGCCTCTACAGGAGCTTCAGTAGTAGCCTCTACAGGAGCTTCAGTAGTAACCTCTACAGGGGCTTCAGTAGTAGCCGCTACAGAACCTTCAGTAGTAGCCTCTACAGGGGCTTCAGTAGTAGCCTCTACAGGGGCATCAGTAGGAGCCTCTACAGGGGCTTCAGTAGTAATCTCTACAGAACCCTCAGTAGCAGCATCAATGGGGACCTCAGTAGTAGCCTCTACAGGGGCTTCAGTAGTAATCTCTACAGAACCCTCAGTAGCAGCATCAATGGGGACCTCAGTAGTAGCGCCAACGGGGCCTCCAGTAGAAGCGTCAGTGGGGACCACAGTAGTTGTTTCTATGAGGTTTCCAGTAGTATCATCTACAGGGGCTTCAGTAGTAACATCTACAGGACCTTCAGAAGTAGCCTCTACAGGGACTTCAGTAGTAGCATCTACAGGGGCTTCAGTAGTAGCCTCTACAGGGGCTTCAGTAGTAGCCTCCACAGGGGCTTCAGAAGTAGCCTCTACAGGGACTTCAGTAGTAGCATCTACAGGGGCTTCAGTAGTAGCCTCTACAGGGACTCCAGTTCTTGTGAAGACCAACAGGGGAGTAACAGTCGTAGTGGTAGCATACTCCGTGGGTGCTCCAGTTGTAGTAGGCTCGGCAATAGAAGCTTCAATGGTAGTAACCGCAGCAAAGGTGCTGCTGGTAGTAGTTTGATTCGTGTTGGAATTGTCACATTTGCCGTTCTTGCAGTGAGGCCTTGTGGGCTTGGTAGGTCGTGTGGGCTTGGTAGGCCGTGGCGTGTTAGTCGTAGTAAAAATAGGAGCTTCAGTGAGTGTTGCAATGGTAGGAGCCTCAGTGGTAGTAGCCTCGATAGGGGCTCCGGCAGTAGTAGCTTCTGTTGGGGCTCCGGTAGTAGTAGCCTCCGCGGGGGCTCCGGTAGTAGTAGCCTCTGTAGGCTCCCAAGACTCCGTCACTGCCGGCGTTTCGGTACTTGTACGAGGGTATGGTGTTGTTTCCGTGAGGACGGAGTGATCGAAGTTGAGCTCGATGGTCGCATCGTCAACTCGATAGGTGTCGTCAACGGTATACATCGGGCCATAATCACCAAAGACACAAAAGCCACCGCAGCCGTTCTCAATCTCCGCTGTAGTGGACTGCATACCACGTTGGACTCCTCTCCACTGGAGGATGATTGGAAGGCCGTGAGTGAGAGCCTTC
>NW_003211511.1:81043-83446 GCF_000006405.1 Perkinsus marinus ATCC 50983
GTCTAGCTCACATGTGACCTATCTCTGCAGTTGGGCTGCCCATGACTCATCCCTGGCTTGAGAAAATCCCAAGCGTCCCGAGCGTGGCAGTTTTGGATATTCTCATGCGCGCCCGCCATATCAGTTTCGGACTAACTCGTCGGGAAGGATTTCCTGTATGGAGCTTCCACCGCGGATGGACTCGGTGTGCGTACGCGCCCTGTCGAGAGGGCAGATAGATTTCCAGTCTCTGTGAACCAAGCACTTGATCGGCACAGGACAGCATGGATATATCCAAACAAGTGAGCGTTACTCCAGCGTCACGTTCGGTCACCAGTTGACAGCGGAAGAGTACATCCAATCCGCACAGAGTAGATAGACGACTTCCACTATCGCTCGCCTTTGTGCAGATGGGACAATGTGGCAGTTTCATTTCTTATGTTCGTCCTTGTAGTTTCGTACTACACGGCATCTAACGTGTTCGAGATGCCGACTATTTGCTTATGGTAGGCTTGAAAGGTTTTAATTGTGAATTATGCTTGCCGTTGCGATTCTCGCCATTCTGACCTCCTCAATTATTCGTCAAACCGTCGGCGGCTCTGCCCTCATCATCGCTGAGAAACTCCAAGCTGTCGATGGTGGTTATTGCCAAGCTCTTTGTGACGCATCTCTCGACTGCGTTTTCAGCTACTGTGGTGATGACAATATATGTCATAACTTGGGTTCGGCTGCCTCGAGTGAGGTCGTCCCATGCGGTGCCGCGATAACGTCGTTCGACAGCTGCTCCTCTGCTTGTGACTCCGTCCCTGATTGTTCCGCAAGTCAGTGGAAGTCTTTCTGCAAGACTTGGCTCGACATTCCCGTTTGTTTCGGTCTTCTGCAGAGTCCTACTAATGGGCTGTGCTATGAGGCTTCCCCTGGCTGCAGCGGCACTGCCTACCCCTGCCCGTGACATAAGGCATTATCGCCTGTGAACTACTATCTATATTCCCTGCCTATGTTGAAGTTCTTTTACTGAGCTATTCCTCATTATGTGTTGTCGTTTTGGATTTTGTCGTGCTGAAAGTATGAAGTAAATCGCCTGGTATGTTTCTTCTCGTCTGGTTCACGGAAATTGTGTTGCTTGCGAGTTCACCGATAGCTCAATAATCAGCATTCTGTAGTCGAAAGGGGTTGATGCTAAATTGATATAGCGAGCGAGAACTAGTAACTGTCGTAAGAGCGATCGAGACCATGCGGTCGTAACTGAGGGTAAATTGCAAAAGTTCAGACGTGGTTGGGCTGATAGGGAGATGATAATGATTTACAGTAGAATATCCGCCATAGTAATGCTGCGACTTGCCACCTTCGGGTTTACATCCAAACCGCTACATTGAACAGCTTGATGGGTGTTTAAGATATTAACAATGTCTATGTTATAAATATCCTATCCCTCATTTCTATACATTCTGTGTGCGTTATTCATATCTTTCATACACAGAGGATATTACTGGACAATGATTTGTGATAGGTTGAAGTATCTTAACAGCTATATGCCAGCGCACACCGTATCGAACTGAATTTATGGCTTCCCATGCATTGCTCCCATCGAACACTAGAAAGACCAACACTAGCCGTTTTGTCACAACATGAACATAAACACATGAACAGTGTATATGGACACTCACAGTGCTTTTATGTACATTGAGGTTGGGAGAAAGCCGCAAAGATGTTCACGATGCTGCCGCTCACAGCACTAAATTTCTCTTGAATAACTCCCATCAGGTTTTCAATACCGGCCTTGACACGCTCTGACCTCGGTTGATTAGCCAGGTTAATTATACCCTGGATCGACTCCGAGTACGGCAGTGCGCCCTTCAACAACGTGTCAGGATTGGCATCCATCTCAGTGAAGTATGTGAACATCATAGCGCCCATCATGACCAAGCGGCCCACGTTCAGCCCTCGACCTCGTAGTAGGTTCTTTATCTCACTAGAGAGGCCTTGAATAACCTCAGCTACTAAGGCGATCATTTTCGACAAGCCCAGCAAGATGCTAGAGGCCAGGGGTGGTGCGAGCTCAGCAGAGGCTCCAAGTACTGAAGCCCCCACGAAAGCCACCATGGCGCCTATTGCAGTGCCGCACTCGAACGCCGATCGCGAACAACCGAGACCGCACGTCTTTACCAAACCGTTGGTGTTATGGGAGCAATCGGTAGAGCATCTGCCTGGGATGAGGCTAGGCCGCATACCAGCCGGACATGTCTTGTAGCATTTACCCATTATAAGGGACTCTCCTTCGGAACAAGGGGGATCGACGATTCGACCAAAACTGCCGTTCACAGGGCATTTACACCAGAACAGACGACTGGTCTTCCCTAGATGATTTTGAAACTCGTCTCGACAGAAGTCTCGACAGTTTCTTTTGCATTTCCACCCGAGACC
>NW_003211511.1:83546-88999 GCF_000006405.1 Perkinsus marinus ATCC 50983
TGCGCTCTTTCACTAAATGACTTAGGTCTCACGGTCTCATACGTCCGCCGAGAAATGATTGAGTCTCTTGCGGGCTGAAGGTGAACACCAGTGTGGGGAAATATGCACATGGTCAACTACATGTGTAGGTGACATTTGTGGAAATTGTGATGGAAATAGAGTTTTCTGTTTACTTCTACCCGAATTTGTAAGTAAACTTATCATAACCAGTAAGGAAGCTCCTAGACTCAGCTGAGGTAAGCGAACATATACTCCTCCAACACGGTTGAACACACACGCGCTCTCACTCGAGCTGACTGATTGTTTCTCATCATCACGGCATGGCTTTGAATTTGGAAACGGACAACCTTAGTGTAGTGACCGAAATATTCTCGAGGGCGATAGCGTTAAACGCGAGTTGACAATTTCCATCATATTCGTTGCAATGGAGTTTTACCCGTGATATGAAAAAAACTAGTGATAAAGCATATTTAACAATTGTGTTATCGAAGACATATACGCCTTGAATTTACATGGAGTATTACGCCACTTCACGTTAAACGGATGATGCACCCTTCATGAAGTTTGCTGGTACTTCAAAATTGGAGTTAGCAAAGCATCGTGAGGTTGCGGTCTTCGTCCAGTTCGGTTCTGGTCTGGGCCAGGCTACGCAACACCAGCGTTTAAGGTCATTTCAGCGAGAGATGGTATGACTTAAAGTGATTATTCACAGGCGGTATATTCTCACTGAGCTTCTAAAGCAGAATACGGTCTTATGCCTTGACTGAGGTGGAGGTTGTGACTATTTATGCCGGCGTTCGAGGCTATCTCAACAATATCGCACAGCGCATAGTCGAGTATGATAATGGTGAGGAAATTTGTACCCGAATTCGTGTTTTTACTGGTAGTGAGGAGACTACACTTTCCTCGACTACAGTAGTATCTTTTCAACTTCTCTGCTGCGATTGCTACATTTTTTGATATTAATGAGAAAATGCTGGGGTCAGCTGAGGGAAGTGAACATATATTCATCCTGGAATCCATAATGTTCTCGAGGAGAATTCATTTTGAATCTTTCAAATGGCTAGGAAAACATTCTTCAACAATCAGTTTCCCATGTGAATGTAGTCATCACATTAGGAACTTTTTTATTGGGGTTCCACCCTAGTGATATGAAAAACATATTTCACGACTACTACAGGCCTCGAATATCGCGTTTTTCACCACTTCACGTAAAACGGGTGGAATTCCATGGTTATCAAACTCTGGGAAACGTTATCTTGCGAAGATAGATGAGTTCCTGCCTCCACCGCCGATAATTTATGGCAGGTTTGAGACCATGTGGTTGGAGGACATATCGGATCAGAACCATCCTGATGTTTTGAAAGCGATCACAGCGGAACACATTTCATATCGGACACGACCGAAGAGAATCTAAAGAACGCTATGGAGGAGTTCTTCACTATCAACGACTTTGAGGCGCAGGCTGCTCACTGAAGAGGGGAATTTCGTGGCGCGTGACGGACCGTCATTGACGGCGGAGACGATGATGACCTTGTCCCCTTTTTCTCCAGGATTGTATGCCGCAATACTAATAATAAGGCTTCGGTATGAAATCCCCGATGGAGATTTCCCAGCAGTTGAGTTTGACTCTGTCATCATCCACTGATATATGGGAATTCACTCTCAACGGCTTCGGGGTGTGCGTCTGCAGCTGCTCGATTTCAAGACTGATGCTGTGCAAATTGGAAAACTGTCAATTTTGGGTGCCGACAAATGTGGGAGTAAAAAGTGTGAGTACTGCCCGACCGTGCTGAGTGTTGGAGCTCCACGGTGGTAGGGCAGTCGATGCTCTCAACACTGCGTCGAGAGGCTGCTGAAGATCAACGGGTTGTCGTCACGTTTGAACAGAGCGCTCGGACGAAGACAATAGCGGGCTTTCTATGGTAAATAACCCGCACAGGTTCGATCCCGGGCGGGAGTATTATTAGGTTCTCGTTGAACTCTTCTACAGAGGCTATAATTAGAGACACGTGGGTATCCCCTCGAAAACGACGACAAGGAGTTGCGTCTGATATGGTATGCTGATTGACCCTTCGTATTCATCTACTCTGTTTTATCGGCTCCAGGTTGTCCATTTGGTAGTCTTCCTAGTGGGCTCTCCTGCACTACTTCGACGGAGACGACGTAGCTGTGCGGGGACTGTGGCAAAGGCGCCGCCAACTTGGGAGAAGCTGTCGTTGGAGAAATTAGTAGCCTACCCACTGCAGGGCTCGTCGACCTTTTGGGCTTCTCTTGGTTTCACGCGGGATCCGACACTGCCGGGTTGCCTTAAGCTGGATCGGGAGGATTTGGTGAGCTAGTCAGAAGGCACCGAAAGGAGCACTACTGGTGGTTCAGATACGATTGATACAAACTCGAGCCTGAGGCCTGATATGTCGCGCGCCACGAAATTGACGAAGTTGCTGATGGCTTTGATATACCAAGATGGAGGATTCATGTATATTTACGAGCAGATATCATCACCTGACTTTATTGCTCGTTGTTGGAGAGTTTAGTTTGGAACGACGGATTGTATTTATGATATCAGTTTCTGAAAGTCTATTGTAACCGACAAAAATCTCACCACATGAGGACAGTGGATACACCAACGACTACTGCATCGACAACGGAGGGATCACCACCAACACCAACGGTGAAGTCCTCCCGAGGAGTTAAACGGAAATCGATAGTTAGCAACAAGAGCGCTAGTGAGAGAAGCACTCACGAGCCTGTGAGTGGAATCCCCGAGGTAAGGAGGAGGAACATGTTCTTCCTTATAGTAGTCTGTTGATTCACGACGAGCCGATTCCAACATAAAACTCGTCGATTTTGAAGCGCCAGCTTCCTCACCTGTGGAGTCCAATGCTCACTAACTCTCCCGACTGGTATAACATCCGCGTTCAGATGCTTGGCGTGGTTCGCTTGCGGTCACTGCATTCAAGGGTGTTGTCGTGGCATGTAGACAGTGGTCTTCTGGGTTCAGTACGGCTCAACTCAGATGAAGGTTCTCGGAAATGTAAGCAGATGTCTATGAGGCTCCTTGCTCTTGAGGGTGCGCACGGGCAGGGCGTAGAATGCTAACTATGATGCGCCGCGATGCGGGGTCTCGATCTGACCCGGATCATCGTGTTGTTGTCATTTTCGATGCAAACGTGACGACATCTACCGCAACACGAGTATCAGGCTTCATGTGGTAGGGCGTTGTTGTTGTTGTTGTTGTTGCTACTGTGGAGATATAGTTATGACAGGTTTAGTAGTAATTCTCCGTGTGAGATCATCATCCGTGACACGTGGGTTGACCCACAGCGACGGCGCCTCGGTATTGGCTCGCGGATGGTTGGTGGTATCTTATCGGTGTGTTGGTAAGATTCATTTTAGGTCCGGATATTTGCCATGAATATGATATCGTCTTCGATGGGCGATCATAGTAGCGATTCTAGCATTAGCAGTACGTCAACGCGAGCTTCATCGAGTGGAGATGATTTTGGAGAATACCTCCCTACTGTCGATTTTCATCCAAATAACTTTAGGGTTTTAGCTCTCCCTGCACCGGCCTCCACCACATTCTGGGAGAGCAATTTTTTCTCGGGTGAGGGTCAGTCAGGGGGGTTCCTCCAGCTCACGTGGGAGGCAATGGTAGGCTTGTATTGCTGAAACATTGTGTACTCGTGAATGCAGATGAGGTTAGCTCAACGTGGTATGGATTCGCCGGTCTTAAATCCTAGTCGTAAAGCGGCCAGGATAACCCCTGCCAGAGCATCGAAATGACGTTATAGTGATGAAGGACCAGTTGACCTGATAGTAGGAAGTTCCTAATAGGAACTCCTTACGTTTTGAGGGGTCGGCTGCTGTCGAGGGGTTGATTGTGTGTGTTGGATGATTTCTATTGTTATCATCCTAACGTAGTATTTGATTCGTCCGAAAGATCTGTCCCCTCGTTGTTATTGTTGATGTTCTAGCATAAGTAGCTCATCTTATTACTCGACGGTAGCTGCTCTTCCACGATGGTGGGCGTCGATGATAGACAGTTGTAGTATACTGTATTCTTTGCTATACTCGGTGACGGCTGTGGTGGAGTCCGCTAGGTTGGGTTGAGTCTGCAGTAGTAGTGCACTATCCTACTGCCTTCACGGCTGCCTTGACACTAATATTACGCGGATATTTGCGGATAAGTTTCGAGTTAGTGAGTAGGACGACGGGTCAATTGGAGCAAGTGAAGTACACCAGGGGCCAACTAAAGTGTCCACCCTCCCAAGTCCAACTGGACAGAGTGTCCTCAAAGAGCATCCATGAGCCGGGGGATATCTCTATGAACTTGAATGCATGTATCGGGTCCTATTTCCAACCCGAACGCATGTAGCTCCACACGAGTGTGGAATAAGGTGAGTGATCCTCATGGTCTGGACTCCAGACTCTGGAGGATGGCCATCTTTTCACCAGTCGCACGAGTCATTTCACCAGTTGAAGTGCAACCCATTTTATCGATGCGCACTTGTAACTCCAAAAATAACGAAAATATTGCACGGAAACGACGATTTAGCAGCATGGTAATACTTCGCTCGCTCCGCAACTCACAGACCGCGCACACTCTCCTAACAGTATGTAGCTCATGACCTTACTCCTTATCGTTATCCTCTGATGATGGTTCAAGTCGTCGAAGGCCTCAGCGTAAGACTTCGCCAAGGAGCGCAGTCTTTCCCCGGATTTTTTCCACGTTGGGATGGAATTTCTCTAGGACCTTTGGTGGAGACTCCCCACGGAATGATATCATTCTGTGCTTCGCTCAATATCGAAGTCGATCGTGTCTCGAAGGCTCCCAATAAACGGAGACAAATCCTTTAAAAGGTCACACGGAGGTCTGATATCATCATATATCTATATATCGCCAGAATCACTGAAGTCCAGTTCACTCAAATTAGTCACTGAAGTCCGATGCATTCGAACCAGTCTCCGATTATACAAGACTATCTTTGTAACCGTTCACACAGCCAAGACGATAAAACCTCAATATTCCAATGAGAGAAATGACGCGATGAAGTAGAGAGTACATTTTCAATTGCAATATGAAACTGAATCCCCCTCGATGATGTTAATGCTACACCCTCTGAAGGCTTGACTCAGCATCAGCGAGCTCGACTTCCTCAGAGGGGCAGCTATGCCATTCCAATGCTTACCTCGGTTCAGTCGATTTTCAAGAAGCATGAGTTCGAGACCAATGTCCTAACCGAAGTAGCTCCGGTAATTCAACGAGGTGTATTATATTACTGCCCAAAACTCTGGCTTGTATTGAACACCGGTACTCGAATGGCATACCTGCCCCAAGCTAATGATCCCCACAATTCGTCGAATCTGAGGTTACTTGGTCGTACAGACGAAATTGATCTTCCTATCACGTGCTCCTGCGGAACTGACTATAGGGTATGTCTTGGGAT
>NW_003202538.1:0-1447 GCF_000006405.1 Perkinsus marinus ATCC 50983
CATCACCAGCTGAGTGGATACGGCAGCATGAAGATTTGCGACATCAAGATGTTATTAAAGTTGCTGTCAGTTTTGAGGATATCGCTAACAGAATGGCACCATAATCCAATTTGAACTGCAGCAAACTCACCCATTTTCATACGCCTCGCCAAGATAAGGAAAGACGCGAAATCAACATCTCCATCATTATCTGCAATAGCCGACTCTAGCCCATCACCAAAGACCTGTCACCATCAGTGTCACCACACATGAACAGTCCAGCCTGACCAAAGACGTAGCCCTACCTCTCTCGAGAAGTCATCCCGGTCCGCTCCTTCTGTGCACTCATGCTCATTCTCAGACATCGGCGAATGATCTACACACAACCTCATCGATCATCGTTGCGAAGGTCAAAATTGAAGACAGCCTCGCCGCCCAAACTACGCTATGATATCTTTCAGTGCAAGCCTGAGCTCAGCGAGGCTAACACGACCAGTGTGCTCATGATCGCGGTCCTCGAAAGCCTCTCGGTACTTTACTATCTCAGCCTCCGAGAACGGCAGCAGGGGACGGACCTGAGCACAAGATCATAACTGTATCAAACCGCGTGGTTGAGTCGTACCTCACTGAAGCGATGTTGTTCTCTCGTCAATCGCCACACCTCCGCCTTGAACAGATCGTAACGAACAACTCTGGCGCTGTTGGTATCGGCGCACAGCTTCTCAAGGATAGCCACAAAGCGAGCTCTCGATAACGCTGGCCCACCAGGTGGGAAGCCAAGCTTCGTGAACGCCTATAGTGAGAGACAAATTGCCTCTAGGAAAACATGGCAACTCCTATACCACCTCTTCGACACTTCGAGCGAGAATGGTCAGTTCTACAGTCCCGGAGTGCTCAGCCCTGAGGCTAGATCTCTCATGTCTTCTCTGCTCTACCATGTGTGACTCCTTCATGAGGGCATCGTCAATCGCCGAGCCGACCTCAGACGGAACTGGTGCCGCGGCTGTCTAACACCAACCTCGTTGTGATACTATCCAGAGGGCTTCGAAGCTCTACTAATCGAAATCACTCTATAGACTGACCTTCTATCTCAACTGAGACGACCGAGAAGCTGGTCCAGCCCGTCCTCAACTTACACGAGCTCTCGAACCTTGTCGGCTCCACTTTTTTTGAACTTCTGCTGTCTCGGAATCCTCATCACTGTGTGATATCAACTTCATATAACTCTTACTGCGTGATGAGAGTACCCCTCTCCGTCTCGACCCTGGAATATATAAATGCCCGCACCACTGAGGAAATCATCATCACTACGCCGTCGACTCTCCTTCTCGTTCTTCGTGACTTTAAAGTAGCCACCATAACCCCACGCTGGAAACACTCTGATTATCGCGACAGGCGGCACTTCTCCCAAATTTTGCGCATCCCCTCGGCGTCCATCTCCATGTCGACCTCCTCTCTCCTCTTGCGT
>NW_003208853.1:0-1201 GCF_000006405.1 Perkinsus marinus ATCC 50983
ATAAGCACCGAATTCCTGTCAGTGTTAGTGCCACCAACCCTTTCACATTACACAAAATGAGCTACACAACACAAAAAGATTGGAAAACTCGATATTCCCCTGCTGTGAGACAAATTATCTCAGAGAGATGACGTCTCGGGCATCCGCCATACTCGTGGTGGGGCGAACATGAGTGACTCATCCCGAATGAGACGATTCAAAATAATCCTCTGTGTGTTCGCTGAACTTCTCTAGCCACGCGGCAGCTTCAGTAGCGATACCGGTGCAATCATGGTTACCAGCAAGCTGGGTGAGTATATGCACGAGATACCTGACATCGGTGCGATGATGCCGGGTCAGGGAAACCTTCTCTCGAATCTTGCTCGACACTTTCTATTAGACAGGGGAGCTCAAATGATCGCCGGATTGTTCTGCAAACTTCATCAAACAAATCAATTATAAATTATAATGGAATTTATAATAATTGAATTCAATTCAGTTATAATTTATAATAATCTACGATCTCATTGGGAGTAGTGATATATACAATCAGCACAGCAAGACAGTGACCGTACTATTTCAACTCCAGAGTGTCCTCCACGTCACTCACTATAGCGTGGTGTATTCAATCGTGTCGTCAATGATTCGCTGTCCGGATCAGCGAACAGACCCTCACCTGCGATGGCCTGATTCGAGGGCTGACCAGAGTGCGTTTCTCTCAGCTGGTCCCCGAAACCGGTGCAGCAAATTCAACAGAGTCTCCTCATTGCCATACCGGAAGACCATCTGAGCATTTCACGGCAATGAACCCTCATCATCAGGCACAGCATGCTGGTTGCTACAGGTGTACTTCGAAGCTCTTCGTGAAATGACCATCAACCAATAATTCAAGAGCCGCTACGGATTTCTCCTTCAGAGTTTCTTTCCTTCCCAAGAGGAAGTCCAGAGACCTCCTTTGTACAATCTGAAGCACTTCTTTAGAGGAGATTTCCAACGACTTGCGCACAGGAGGCTCCTCCTAAAATATTGATTGGCATCGATAGCGATTGATCGCAGCAGAAAATGCGATCGGTCTCACCATAGTGCCTTTCACTGAGTGCTGCCGCTCCCACCTCTCTGATGATTTATCCGATTCATACGACAACGTTGGCTTGATACTCTCGGTCATTTCTGTCCTCATCCAATGGTCCTTAGGGCCTGTCGCGGGCTGCTGTTCATGCTC
>NW_003205253.1:0-4334 GCF_000006405.1 Perkinsus marinus ATCC 50983
TGCAAGCAACTAGAGCTGCCTCGGTAGTTGTTGTAGTGAACGTAGTCCAGACCGCAATACTGATCAAACATCTTTCGTCGTCAGCAACTCTACCACCATGTGTCGTACGTCCACATCGCTATCAGATATGTTGTAACTTGTAGTAGTCATCGGAACTTCCGATTCGGAAGCGGGCCAATCTTCTTGGACTTGTAGCCAGCACGTAGTAGCTCGGAAGTAGGTTGGCGACGACGTTAGAGGATCATAGACGTCAGCTTGATAATACTTCGAGGTTGAATGCCGTGACTCCAACTCGAAGGAAACGCAACTAGAACCAGTTACGAAAGGGGCTAGTCGAAACGCTTGATAGTCTAGAGATCTACTGTAACCAAGGAAGGCACAGTAGGCAAATCTCACGAGAATATCACGAATCACAAGTAATGACTCAAAATCTCTTCTAATCTTCGAATCAAAAGGAGACAACCGTTTCAGCCGTTTCAATATGGGAATGCAATAATTGCATGTAATCCGAGCGAAATCAGCAAACCACAGTTGGGCTGTTGAATAGTCGATCAAAAGGGGGTATCAATAGTACTAGTTCATCTATCAGCTGCTTACTGGCCATTGGTGGGCCTCTCTCGGACGGGACGTCCGACACACCATAGAACCTGGGATTTAGGATCCCACATTTAATCATACCATATACCTAGGATTTAAGATCCCGCACTTAATCATATCATATTCTCAATTTAATATCAATACTGGACTTAGTTGGTAACGTCGGCATCTTCGAGTTTACCGTCGTGCTCGACCTCGACATCATCCGGTGGGATTACACCATTCTTATCGTAGGAATCATACGGAGGTAGATCATCTTGAATCAAGAATTGATCAAGATTCTTGATCGTCTCGTTCATAATACTTACGTAGATTGAACCGTCCTTCGACATAAGGTAGAGGGGTACCATCTTCGCCCTGCAGATTGAAGGCTTCAATCTGCACAGTGTACCGTCTTGATTCTTTCGAGTGGTAATATAGGGGCCCTGCCAACCACTCTCTTGCTTGTGACTCCTCATCCGGAACCTAAGGACTTTGTCGTCTACATCAATAGTCGGGTCGGGGCCTCGTTGTTGGGTAGCTCGTTGCATCCTCTGTCGAACTCTATCATTTCGCTCCTTCCAGAGGTCGAAGTAGTCAGTCATGCTTTGGCATCGTCGCTCATAGATTTTTCCGCATAGCATTTGTAGATCAGACTCTAGAACATCTTGTTAATCGCGTCGTAGGCCGGGCAACCATTCATCAATAAGTTGTTGACCTAGTCTAGCATCCTCACCGGTGCAGGAACCAGCAAGATAACGAGGGTGTCGTCCATGATATAATTCGAAGGGGATTAGTCCTCAAGTCGGTCAATGGGAGACGGTTCACACTGGCCACAGCTTCACTATACATAGTTAAAAAGGTTATGGGCTCATCCTGCAGCTCAGCTCTCGCCAACCGACTCCTCACTTGTTGCAATATAGTCCCATGTACTCGTTCATGAAAGCCTCCTAGATGTTCATCATCTCGTGGTAGGTAGGTATAGGCAATAGTTTGGGACTTGAGATACATCTTAAAATCACTGGAAGTAAAGCAACTTCCCGGGTCCATGACAACGGCCTGAGGAATGCCATTTATAGCAATAATCTTGTGGACTGAGTCAATCACGGCACCAGTGCTCGGGTTGTCGAGGGCATCGAATAACACATGGAAGGATACTGGATCAGTCATAGTCAAGCCCCACTTTTTCTGTGGGACATCAGGATCATCGTCACACTCGAGGAAAGGACCTTGTAGATCTAGTACATAGCAACTGCCAACACCAAAGTGTAGTCCAGGAGGTCGAACAACTCCTCCTGCTCGATGAGTGCAGGCTCTTTCCCTTGTACGTTGACAGACGGGACAGGACTGTAGCAGGCGTCGTAATACTTGTCGCATCTTGAGGGTGAAATACCATTGTTGATAGATAGCAAGTAGTTCGGAAAGAAGTCTGAAGTTTGAAGGAAAAATGAAGGAAAAATATTTTTCGTTTGGCCTGCCAAGTTTGGTAGGCCAGAGTGTCACTGTCTTATTCGATCTGGCTGCTAGCAAATGATTTGCACTTACTAATCATGTTTCATAGCTTGATGAACGATAGTGTTGATCGGGTGCTTCAGTCGTCGCATCATTGGCAGCAACATACTAATGTCGGTGAAGTAAGTGATTAGTATGAACGCGCGTTTTTCGCTCGTATCGTGCAGAGTTGCCTCACAGTTTTTCTTTGTAACAAATATAGGATCTAATGGTCGGGACTTCACCCAATGACAAAGTCCTTGCGCATTCACAATGTCGAGGCTTAGTTCCCACCGCGCTTCTACTTCACATTCAGGGTTCGTCAACGCCGATGGGAAAACAGCGTCGGTCATGAACCTCTCAAGTTCACGATGCGTTCTCGCCTCGTCAACCCTTTCCCAATCGCAATGTTGCATCTCTTCATAGAACAAGTTCCTGTGTCGAGTCATATAGCTTGTGTATGCTCCCCGGTCATATCTCTTCCATGAAAAAAACGGCGGAGCGGAGTTATTTTTCACACTAGGTAGTGCCGACTCATCGTTTCGTTCAACTCGTAGCAGTTGATAAGCGTGTTGGGAAATATCTGTCCAGAGCCATAGAGCTGTCGTCGCGAAGGTCACCAGAATCGCTGACGACAGCTTGGGGAACATAAGTGAGGTAAAGAACACACACCGACAACTGCTGATGACGCTCATCGGCTTTCCGAGTTCAAAGTCCTGCCCAGGTTTCCTTGCACTGACTGCGATTATATCACGATTCGATTTTCAAGTTGGTATCAATACTGTTGTACAGAATCTGTACTACAGATACTATTGCTGCATCACATGAATCGAGGAGCACCGCCTGGGAATCTCGGAATATTCCACTCCCCCTAACCATCCTGGCCACCCGAGACCGATCAAGGGCTGACCAACCCCGAATGCCCAGCTGATCGCATGAAACAATCTCCGGAGTGTTCCAGACGTAGGCGAACCGGCTTCCTTGCTGACCAGTGAGATAGAATCTACTCAATCTCTCATAAAACAACTTCACCAACGATGAATTTCCAAGAACAGAGGTTTCCTGTCGCCACCCGACTCAATTTCCGACTTCAAAATTGATAACAGCCGAGCCAGTTCTTGCGCTTAGTGAATAGTGAACAGTCACCCCAACAGCGGCGGGACTATAGCTTGATAAACCGAGTTAGCTGGAGACTGACCAACACAACTTGAGCAATTCTTGAAAAACTAAGACAGGATCGATACTAGCAGACTTCTACACCCGACTGTTAGGCAAGGAGCTGGTCTCTCTGCTGGACCTCATCCTCCACCCTGTGATCATGAAAATGATCGCGATACCAACGAGATAGATTCCAAGTACGATGGGGCCTGTGACACTGTCACAGTCTGTGACAGTTGTGGTAGGAGGATCTGCCCACCCCTGTTGGCCAGTCTGTTAGCTGCACTGTATCGATTGTTCGCTATATGTAAATCGACTCCGTTCGGCCATTGTCAGCTACCTTTTTGTTGTCGTCCGCCTGTGCGGCCCTGCCTGTGCGGAATAGACAGTATAAGGCGAGCGCGAGAGCCTTATCCGTAGCTAATGTGTGCATGCGTCAAACGATCGATTGCATTCAGAGTCTTCCGAGAGATTCCTTGAGGAATACTGTTGGCACCCCTGCCAACCTTGTCGACCGCAGCTAAGTATTATCTTATACCCGTATCTACCCTTCGGATTGTGTTGCCAGAGTCACTAGCATCGACTACCTATAGTATCAATCGACGACCCGATCACGACTTCGAGTATATCCGCCCACATCTTTTCTGGTAGCAGCTCCTTGTTAACTCACTGTGACTTATTGGTACTGGTACGATGGTTAATGGTTCTGGTCCTGGTCCTGGTGTTGTCCCTGGCCCTGAGGGAGGTTCCTCGGGAAGCCTCAACCGTGAAGACGGTTTCGTAGACCCGGCCGCTGAAGGTGAGAGGGCGGCCCGGGAGTGTGCAGACAAGGGTGGCAACGACGATTTATGTGCTTGGGCCCGTAACATGGCTGAGGAGACCGCTCGCCGACATAACGAGACTATCAAGACTACCTGGCAAGCCGTTGGTTCCCACAAGGACTCCTCTTCGTCTGAGCCATGTGAGACGCCGATCCCCCCTGTGGACGCGTACGGCGGCCTGCCGACCGTGATGCAAGTTCCGGCCCCTATGCCGGAGAAGTATGATGGAACAGGGGACTTACGATTATGGTTTCGGCGTTACGAGAATTGCGGCCAGGCAGTAGGATG
>NW_003211109.1:0-1023 GCF_000006405.1 Perkinsus marinus ATCC 50983
CACTATACAAGCGAGCTTTAGTTGATAGTATACCCGTTAAGACATGCGGGAGGAAAAACTCTTTGTAGCGTTAAGAAAAACATTCGGCAGATACCGATGTACGGTGCCTTATATAGCTAGTGTATAGAAAGTTAGTAAATTACATAGTGGAAGGGGTAACTTCACCTTCGGACTTTTCCTCGAGCGAGCGCATGAACTGGAAGAAGGCGAACTCGCTAGTCTGTAGACCATTAGAGTAGACGAACTCGTCAGCAATCCAAGTGGCAACCATAGCATTGAGATAAGCCTCGGGAGTGTTCTCGACAATCTTATCCAAACCACAATGAACAAGAAGCAACCTGGGCACACAACGTCTGAGAACAGCACGAACCATCCAATCATTCTCAGGATCATGTTCCTCGAGGACGCCAAGGATATAAGACTGCATGTCGTTGATCTTCTTCGACAATAAGATGGTTGCATCAGTCTTACGAATATACCTCGATCCATCAGGATACTTCACCTCATGGTTAGTCTTCCAGATGCCATTGAACTCCATCTTGGCGTTATGACGGACAGCGGCAAGAATCTCCTGAACGTATTGTTCGTAGAACTCAGGAGGAGCACTGGTCTCATCACGAGAACACAGGAACTTGTCATGATCAGCCGTGTCCATGCAAAGAGCGGCGAACACTTCCATACTGCTGGAAGTAACACCACCCTTGTTGGTGGAAGCATCCTTGAATAGCTGCACACCAGCATCCTCAAGATATCGACGAGCATCATCAGTCAAGAATAAGTTGGCACCCTCTACAACATACTTGAACTTGAGCTCCTTAGTCTCAGGATTGAACATGGTCTTATCAACATTACCAATGTTAATAGTACCAGGGCGACCACCACAAGGAATGAAGAGATCAGCGGAGAAGTACTCCATCTCAGGGAAGTGATTCCGGACCTCAACACCGGACTTGAAATGATCACCATTCGGAAGAGTTACATCCTTATCGTCAATAGTGACCAAGAATGCCTTCGGATCACTTG
>NW_003200906.1:0-1200 GCF_000006405.1 Perkinsus marinus ATCC 50983
CGATGCGCTCTCCTTAGTATTACCAGCTGCTTCTCCATCTCGTCTAAGGACATCCTTCCAACCATGCACGCTCTCATACGGCCTGAGCCATCGGAAAAAATCACTCCAACGTTTTACCAGACTAAGCATTACCAGACACATAGTAACGATCGTAGAACTGCATCAGAGCTTCTCTCAGTTTGCTGTAATCATCACTACCTTGCAATAGAGATTTCTTGTTACCCCAGGTGAACTTCTTCCAGATCTGATGGGAAAAGTGGAAAATCAACGCATCGATAACTTTCCGCAACACAAAAAACGTTCGTTTTCGATCTATCATATCCCTCCGACTCCGCAACAATCCACACCTATCATCACACACTTCTTATACCACACTACATCGAACATCTCCAATTTCTTATGGTCATATAGTCTACTCATTTCATCTACTACAGACGGAGTAAGATGTAGTCGGTGGTATATGACCCTTCAAAATAAAGTAGTACATGGTTTTTCTCAGCCATATAGCAACCTAGCTGCTCAAGCCTGGCAGAATCGCTATTCAAGGTCTGTCGATACCTACATCGGGTAAGGTCGCAGGTTCGAACCCCCGTGAGGGCACTTCTGACAACCTTACTCGCTTTCAACTGCCTCCAGCTCCCTCTCGCTAGAGTCGGGATTCATTAGTGGGTTTGTGAAGAAACCAGAAAACATATCCACAGCCTTCTCGAAACCGGAAACAGTACATTCAAAGTAGTAACAAGTATACCTGATAATGAGATGATGTACAGTTGTTGTACAAGTCATCTATAACCATTGAATGTATTGCATGAATGTAATGAATTGCGCAGGTATTTACACAGTTGCTACTCGCGAAGACGCTAGTAGTCGCTATCTCAATACTTTCGCTAGTATACATCGACAATATCATGATGATGACAAGCATCGAGAGAACTTGAGCAGTATCCACTAGTATCGAATTTGTTGCATCTCGACGTAAATTTGATATTCATCGGGAACACCAAGAGAACTGTATAGATCGGCAACCCAACAACTAATACTACTCTAGTTCTGTATAGGCATTGCTGTAGCCACCGTTTTTGGAGAGGTAGGTTTCGAACTCGTTCTCTCCAGGGTACTTCTTGGAACCCATAAAGAGCATATGCTCCAGATAGTGAGCCAAACCAGGGAACCTGTGGGAAAGATAAGACTTCATGTAAG
>NW_003200906.1:1300-4112 GCF_000006405.1 Perkinsus marinus ATCC 50983
AAAAGCATCACATTAGCGAATAAGAAACTGACTTTCAGCGAGGCACTGTAAATAGTTCAGTTCCGCCAATAGATACATTGATTCCATGATTGATGAAAGTAATTTCACAGATAGGGACATTCGAGGGAACCACACAGTCACCCAAAGAATCATCTCCGCAACGATATGTCTCTGAATGATATAATCAGCGGACTAGTCTGCTATATATAAAGTTCCTATTCAATCAACCAAATACCCCCTCCCAGTTAATACAGTGGGTATGTCATCGCCTGGTGGTGGTAGGTCCTCCCTTGCAGCATAGTCCAATGGATCCGAGCCAACGTATCCTCTCTGTGTTGGAGCACCTACAGAATCTCAACTACAGGCAAGATGACGCTAAACGCTAAGAAATCACAAGACTAGACGGAGTGAATAACTCACTACTGACTGATAAGTTCAGACTAATCACATCGATCTTACCACTATCCCCGAAGAGATCAGCCTGCTGCTGCTTCAAGCCATAGCTAAGTGGGCCTTTGTCCTCCGAGTGGTGCCCAAAGAGACCTCCACTTCTTGGAGGGGTATCATTGGATGGTGGCCGAAACATGATATTGGGAACCCTACTGAATGACGCCAACTCGTGAAAGACAAGGAACCCTGCTTGAGAACAGTTGCAAGGACCCCGTATGAGCCTTCTCCGTATCGGTGAAATAAGAAGTTACAGCACGTCTACAACACAAACAGAAAGTATGCGAACAACATACGGGTGAAAGCTCAAACCAACCGGAAAGCCTTCACCCCAAGTCCAAAATGAAACCGGCAGACCCATAGTGGCCAACTACTATCCCTTCAAAGTCGTAGCGGTGAATCACTACTATGCAGCTAATATTGAGGAACTACCAACATTGTGATGGTGACCCAGGAGCCCACTATACGGCTGTATGAGCGACTTAACCAAAAACAATATAGTAAACATATAAAAAAGACCTGACTACCGACGCCCGTGGAGTAGCAGTGAATGACAATAGTAATATTAATAGTAATAATGCATATCCCTTCTTCAGTCATGCAAAGTAGGTCAACATAATCTCTCAAATAAATACAGGCTCCCACGTGTCCAGCCACTCGCCGTCCATCAGACCCTTTCGACACGGGGGACAAAAGTCGTCGGAAATTTGCTTTACTTTTCCCAAGGAATTACTCAGGCCGGCATCATCACATTTCGTGGAAAGCTTCCCCCAAACCTTCTCATCCTCTGTCGATCTCTCAGCTCTTCCGGCTCGAGAGAAATTATCATCACCAACACCCGTTATCCACACCCCTCCATCAGGTCTGGCGAATACTCTGTGCCAAGCCGCTGGCGCCGCTGACCGCCTGTGGGGAATCGGGAACTTTCCTCTGCAGGTTTCACATTGAAGGTCTATGACCCATAGAGCCCACGACGAGGTATCTTTCATATAAGCCAACACGTATGCAAGTGCCCTTATATGGTCGACATCCACTGAAGCTGCTGCACAGTCACCCAGCTCTGTGACCTTCTTCCACACTCCAGGACCTTCCCATAGCACCACAGACCTCCTGCCAGGGGTCAAGTCTAAGACCATAATCAGGCGGTCCCTGCCCGCCGAGCAAGGCCTATACGCTGCGAAACAATGAGGTACCGTCTTAGTACGGCAGACAACCTCATTATGGCCGCTCATATCAAGACGGGCGATCCTGAAGGGCCCCCAAAGGCCATAGACACAGTCCGTGCCAGCTGTTAAACAGAAGAACCTTGACCGACCGCCTGACAGTAGTAGCTCTTCCTGGTCCCATTCAGAGGAGTATCGATACACCCCTGAGCTCTTGGCAAATACAACACTATGATCAGGGGCTATACACGCCACATCCAATGGACTCAGTCTGAGCCTCCAGCCCAAGCAAGTCTGCATCTTCCCACATGGAGTCAATAGATTAACCCTACAAATCCATTCGGGCAAGGGGCTATGTCCATCGACAGTGGCGATAGCCTTCAATAGCAGCAACCCGCTCCCATCTGGTACCCTCAAACACCTCCTTATATTCCTTGCAGGATCTCTACGAGTTCGGTGAAAGCCTGCCAGAAGTGGCCTGGCGTAAGTCCAGACGACCGTCATAAGTTCATCAGGAACTTCATCGTCTTCATCATCGCCCCTATCTAGTTTCGCCAAAGCCAACAGAGTGCGATCAGTCTCGGTAGGAATAGGCCATACATTTACATGCATTAAATTTATCCACTGAAAACTCCAATGTATACACTATCACAGCAAACATACCATTCTCCCAGTACTTTTCAAATGGACATACTCCACTACGAATATCCAAGGTTGACTCCACTTGCCGTTTCACTAGAACTACACTTAAGCGACAATCGTTCCTATCAGCACTGTTATTGCGCAAATCACGATCCCGTAGCATTGAGCGATAGTACTCAATGTTAGTACCGCTCAATGCTACGAATCAGTAACGCAACGCAGCAACATCTGACCTTAGGATTAGTGATTTACAAATGCTCCCAATCTTCTAGCAAAGTCATACCATACAAGTAAGGTTTTCACTGTCGAATTGCAGCGAGACTACTACAGAGGATTTATAAGCCGCACTAGCAAGAACAAGTATCCAAAAACTGTGAAAATGCGAGTCAGCGCAAGATTGGCGAGAATCACCGTAATCGAATAGTCTATTACAGGGCCGCGGGGCCCAATGTCCCCACAATCGGGGTTGAATGTCCACACACGCGGAAAAATGTTATTTATAGAGTAAAATAGCGGGCCTTCGGCCCGCTTTTTACTGTGGGCCCTTTACGACCCTATCA
>NW_003200906.1:4212-5702 GCF_000006405.1 Perkinsus marinus ATCC 50983
TACTTCTTAGTGAGAAATATGTAGCAAGTATTTGATCTTGTTTCTGTTGTGGTTGACAGTGATTATTCATTAGAATTTTTTCAGAAGTGAGTCGAATGAATATAACAAGTTGGGGATGAGCTGAAAACTCTCCACTACAATGAATAGCAGTGATCCCTTGTTGTTATCACTCCCAGTCTCCAGCCTTTGCACTGCAAAGTTTGCAGCACTTTGCAGTCGCCATCCACATCAGCTATGAGGGTGTACCACAGCTGCAGGTGACGGGAGGACCCCAAGTAACTCGCGTAACGCTGAAGCAGCGTCAGGCGAGGCTTTCCTTTCAAAAACGTTCCAAAACTCAAGTTGCGCAGTTTGTGCAAAGTGCATGTAATTTTTCCGCAACGCCGCAGTTGGGAATTGAACCCCAGTGTCTATCCTTCGTGGACTATTCGAGTATAGGGTGTACGTGATAGGGTCGTAAAGGGACCACAGTAAAAAGCGGGCCGAAGGCCCGCTATTCTACTCTATAAATAACATTTTTCCGCGTGTGTGGACATTCAACCCCGATTGTGGGGACATTGGGCGCCGGTAGCCTATTACAGTTGTTGATTTCACAACATAATGGCCACCACGCTTGTCACTGTGAAGCCTGGGGAGATTCAGTTCCCCATCAGACCCTCTCAGCCTGTTACAACCATACTGAGGCTTGACAACAACAATAACAAGAAGTACAGTGTCGCGTATAAAATCAAAACGACGGCTCCTCGCAAGTACCTTGTCCGTCCTTCAAGTGGTCTGCTGAGCCCAGGCGAGTCAGCTGACATTCAGATCATACTACAACCCCAGACGGGGGACTCTTCTATCGATCAACACGATCGCTTCCTCATCCAGACTGCTGTTTCCAAGTCCGGCAGACCCCTTGACCGCGAGGACTGGAGCAAGCTCAGTAAAGACGACATAGAGGAACAGAAGATACGTGTCACGTTCAAGGCCTCGACTTCTGGTGGTGACACTAATACGACTGAGGACTCTACTGAGACTAAAGACGACCTGCGTGCTAAGTATGATGAGCTCATCCAGTACACTCTTAGTGTGGAGAAGGATAAGAAGAGATTAGAACAGGAGATCGAGACTGTGAGTTCCCCCCCCTTGCTTACTCTGTTACTTATCTTCAGGTAAAGCAATCGAGCTCAGCATCGGCTAACTCGAGTGGATTTTCGACGAAGGCTCTTCTGACGAGCATTACTGTTGCTATCATCGTGGCTAGAATCGCTCCTTTCTTCGGCTACTGATGATAGCGATAATAACGCCTTGACCTGTTACCATTGGTCGTAGCCATCGTGACTATTCAACAATTCACTGTGCATTCAGTACGCATGCATAACCTCATCTCTCGCACCGGCTGTTGTGTTCCGTAGTCCGGTCAATAACAGTGTGGAAGCATAAGTCAACGAACATCGCTGAGAACCTTTCCATAAGTTGCACGATAATGTTCACGGGTTTTGGAGGCA
>NW_003200906.1:5802-13195 GCF_000006405.1 Perkinsus marinus ATCC 50983
TTAGAGTTAATGGCTTGGAATCTAAGTCGTGGATAATATCATCCGATCCAGAGAAGTGGAAGCCCCTGTGGGTTGCTGCTGTACTGGCGTTGCTTACGTCGGATAGGGTGGCTGCTAAGACGGGCACCTACAGGTGGCTCCAGCCATCGATTCGGTTCCGCGTAGGCGGATCATGACGGCTGCCGTCAAACACATGACAAGCCTTGTGCCGCACAAGGCTTCTGAAAAGGCCTTTTCTTTTTGCCGTCCTCGACCTTGTCTTGTTCCGACGTGTCTGGGTGTTTGTGATCCCCACTAAGCTCAGTTTAGTAAACTGTATAACTTGAGCCAGATGGCTACGGTTACGGACAGCCTAATCCATGAGACTCATGCGTGAATCACTACAACTAGAGCAACCTTAATCAGGTCTATGTATAAACACCGTACAGCCACAATGCTAACCAAAGAGAAGCCTGCTGTCGTCATCGCGCACCAGTCGTTGCAGGCGCTCGCTATTTTCCAGATACTTCCAGGGTCTGAACATGGCGTTCCAATTCCCTTTCCGTCGTTTCATCCCTTGTCGTTGACCCCGGACTTCGTCACTCTCGTCAGAGATATAACGATCCTGGCCTTAGTAATCAATGTTTGATCTGCCTTTGATATGTCATCTGGTCATCTCCCATCAGAGTCACATTGTTGGGGTACCAGCACTGTTTGCTGCAGTACCTTCCTTCATCGCAGCGTTTGATTGCTTAGCAGTAACCGGAGCGTCACTAGTGGCCACGCCCTCCACCTTGCATTTCGATAAGGGAGAAGGAAGTCAGGAAGCTGAATCACTGGCAATATAGATATGACATGTAATTTCATACTAACCAGATATGATAGCAACCATATACTGTCATGCCCAGAAGCGCAAAGTTTTATTGCGCCCTACCCAGCGGGGAGTCCCCATGTAAAGCACCACCGGAGCCCAGCGCCAACTGCAAATAGCGATTTCCACCATTGCGTTGTGTTGTGCACTTGTTGCGGTTGGCGCTCGCCCGAAGATGGCGAGCGCGAGAATAGTCTGACATAGTCGTATGAACTCTGAGCCGTACTATGTTGACACACGTAGAATGCACCCCTCATCAGCGATCGCCTGAGAGTTTGTATTTGTTGGTCTCATCCGCTCTACTATATCAGACGCGTAGTATTCTGATAGGAGCAATATTTGAACACGAGTATTCTTCTTTGTTTATAAACACGATTTGGGTTGGAAGGAGATGCTCGTCCAACGTCACTGAGAAGTCCACTTCCTATGAAGTAGCGTTCTGTGCTTCGTAGCAGTTTTGTCGTCTACTCCCATGAGTCGAGACTCGTCACCCTCATCATCCTCTTCAGCTGCGGCAGTAGCTTCCTCTTCCTCAGTGACGAATCGAGTCATCCTACAGCCCAATAGGGATGTTTGGGGAGCTCGAGGGGAGGCCGCCAATCGGGTGGTCCGGCTTGTGGCAGCTGGAGGCGCCCTCAAGAGGAATGTTAGGCGAAAACGAGAACCGTAATAGGACCTGGGAAGAGGCGTTTTCCGATACAACGTGATAACCGGTCAGCTGTCTGTCAATGGAGTGGGAAGTGTATCGTCGTGGGGGAAGGGTTTAAGGAGGTTCATTTCTAGTATTGTTCGGGACAGGTCCGCTCCTTCGGGCCCGACCAAGTCGGCAACAGTCGCTGGACGGAGTGGGGCCAAACGTCAGAAGATGAGTATACGGAACTCGAAGGTGCATCCAAGCCCTTTGCGGAGAGGAGGCA
Source organism: Perkinsus marinus ATCC 50983 (assembly GCF_000006405.1). Classification (NCBI taxonomy): domain Eukaryota; phylum Perkinsozoa; order Perkinsida; family Perkinsidae; genus Perkinsus; species Perkinsus marinus. The sequence continues at coordinate 7,570 of NW_003200906.1, forward strand.
GGGCGTTGGAGGAGGAGACGATGGGAGAGGCTGGTTTAGAGTCTCTGAGTAAGATAGAGGAGAGAGGCTCCTTCTAGGTTGAGGGGAACATGATACTGTGCTCGATAACGTACTCTGGTATAACTGTGCAAACTGGAATGGTAAAATTTCGAGCTCCAACGAATCCTGACCGGTGTGGCTTGTATAGAGAATATGTGACGGAAACGCGATGCTGAATAGGCCGTCAGCTTTACAGTGGTAGTGACATCGAACATTGCGGGGCTTTGCCTGCTTTCAGTAGTGAATACGGCAACCCGTCTTGTTTAGAGCAGCTCTCTATGTTAGAGAGTGAGCCTGTGTTTTGCATGGAAGTCTGTTGCTGAGTGTTTAGGTTGAGTAGTCATTTGCCTCAGGTGATGGATCGGTGGGTGCATGTGAGTGGGCATCGGAGAGGAGCTGGAGTCCGACCAGACCGACCAAGGCAGGGGATGACACGCACAAGGTGATCCGCTTCGCTCCGTCGGCTTTTTGTAATAATTTATTGTAGGCTGATGGAGAGGCAGCGGCTCCGATGAGCTCCAGTGAAGTGGCCAACACTGCTGGGTAAGCTGTCTGATATTGTGCGTAGTGGGTTCCGTTTCGAGAGGTTTATCGTTCAGGTCATCTTCATCTTCTCAAGAAGAGGGTGTAGCATCATCATCATCAGCAGCAACATCCTCGCAGCTGCCGGTTGAGGCGGTCTCTGGAGTACACGAGTATGTGTGGAAGCATTTCCAAGGCAATGGAGACGATGAGAGGCTGGAGATCATAGCAGAAGTTGGACAGGTGGGTTTGGAAGGATGACCTTTTGAGAGCTGTTCTGCTTGCTTGCCACTGAAGTATAGTCACAGTGTATAGGTGCTTCTTTTATCATGATTCTCTAACGCATACGCCTAAGGCGTATTACGCATTCACGGGACTTGTGTGGTGCAGTGAAATAGTGAATCGCTGACTCTTAGGTTCTCCTGGAGGATGCTCAGAAATATGCGGACAAGGTGAGACTTGCCGTTGTCGGGCATTCTGTTGGGGAGGGATAGTGGATGATCCGATGACACGGTTGGGGTGTTTTGTCAGAAGTCGATGTTAGAGGAGTTGGCTGACTTGGAGCCTATTATAGGAGGCCATGAGGCTGTTGATGAGTAATAATAGGGATGTGTGTGTAGGGGTTGTGGAGGCATTGTGCCTGGTAGGTTTGTAGACTATCTTCTGTCTATACGGCCGGGTGAAGTGGAGCCAGAGAAGGTGGAGGAGAAGAATGTTACAGCAGATGGTAGTAGATGTGTGTTTGATCGTCTATTGTGGGGGTGTTTCCCATCTCGGCGGCTCGGGTGCTCGCTGTGAACACTACCTTGAAACGAATCTAGAGGCCAGTATTGGAATAAGTGGTAGCTTGCCCCAACCGAGCTCAGTAGTTCCTGGATGATAAGATAAGTGGGATAGGAATGTACAGAAACCAACGAGAATTTTCCCAAAAATTTTCTCAATTCTGTCGCCAACACATGCAGTTGACCATGTGCATATTTTCCCACGTTGATAGATCCAGTCATGGCTCGTCGGGATTTGTCGTGTAGAGCACTCAGTTGTAGTGGTTGAGTCATTAACCTACCTAAAAAGCTTGATGAGAATGATCGATCGAGTTATGGTAGGTACAAATGCTACTGCTGCGGCCGCAAGTGCTTCCTCTATAGGAGACAACACTAAGAGGTAGTATAGTCAACCTGTCTGTGGCTTGTTCGGACTGGAGTGGTAGGTCTACTCAACAAGGAAGGGAGGTGACTCTAGTGCCACGAGGAAGTCGCGAGATGGTAGGTCTTAGTATCGGCCGATGGTGGAGTATTCTTCCTTGGTCTCAGATGAGCACTCAGCCACCGCCGCCGCCACCTCCTCCTAATGGTAAGTGGTCACGCCTCTGTCAGCCACATGAGGTCGTCAGGTGCTACAGCGTGGAGCTCCGTAAGCTGCTATGGCGGGCAAGCTGCTGTACCTCCTCCGCCGCCGCCTCCACCACCGCCGCCGCCGCCGCCGTCGTCGTCTACGCCCTTTGAGAGGCGACGTGTACCAGCTGGTTGGGTAGCTGCAAGTCGAGGGTAGGCATGGGAGTTGGCATTATCATTAGAGTACGCTTGGTTAGGTCGATAGCACAAGGGGCAGGCTCTCGATCTGCGTTGACGGGAAACCTCACGTACAACCCCTCGGGCTCCATGACGGTGGTAAGGAGAGGTAGCTGTGTTGGAGGGGGTGGGGAGTTTGCGGAATCAGGTTGAGAAGGAGAAGCGAATGGAGCTGGAGAAGAAGCGAGTTTTGTTGCAGTGTACGGAGAGTATACGGAAGCTTCTGTCGAAGATGAACGAGGCTGGCATCACTGAGCGACAAAGGGAGGTAGGTTGAAGGGTGCACTCCAGGGGGGGACTGATGTATGTTTAGAAGTATAAGGTGATGATTAAGCGTATCAAGGAGACCATGGGCAGCCTGGATAAGGGCCATCATACGATTGTGCATAACAAGTAGGTTGAGGAGAGGTGGAATTGGAATAGTGGTAGTTGTAGTAGAGTTGCTTCATCAGGTCGGCTACTGTAGCTACTGGTGCTTCCTCGACTGTGGAGCCGGCGGCGGCAGCGGCGGATAGGAAAGTAAGTTGCAGCATAAGGCTCCAGAGGTTCGGTACTCGTGGTTGGAATAGGTCCTCTTGCCGGCCCGAGTGATGCAGTCACATAACTTGCTCCCTGCTACTAGTGCTGGGAAGACCATTAATCAGGTAGGGCACAGGAAGTGACCGTTCCATCATCAACTTACTCCTCCATCATCTTAGGCGTCTCCCACTACTGCCAAGTAGTAGAAGTGCCTATCTATATCAACGTCAATAGCAAGGCGACAAGCGGCGGTTGAGGTCATCTTGTAACAGCCTGATACCAGCAGCAGCAGCCAGTATGAGATGGACCTAGACCTGGCGTTATGTTCATTATAATACCATCATTCCCATTGTATCTATTATTCTTCCAGACTTAAGCGACACTTACTCTGCATTCTGACGACGATCACTGGAGCAATGTTGTGCATGCGTGCAGATTGCAAAGTTGTATATTTGTGTCCATCACCACCATCACCACCACGTACTGTCTTATTTGCCTCACGTAGCTGGTCTGCGGCCTTATCCTCTTCCATCCTCTGGGGCTGATTTGTTGTTGTGTTACACTGGCGAAGTGACGGAAGTGTGGTATGACATTTCTTCTGGGAAGCGAGTAAATAAATGGGGCTCTTAGATGTCGAGTAGTCAGTCAATAGCAGTCAGTGAGTTGAGGAGTGCGCGAGTGAAGTTTCGAGGATCAGAATGTCTACCGAGTTCAAATGCCTTTTGTAAAGGAAGACAGTCGCGTTGCAGAAGTTGTGGACGATAGCCCCCCCAGAGAGGAGGCGGATGACGCCTCTGCTGGTAAGGCCCGACTTGGTTGGTTGGGGTGAAATGGGTGCTTTTAGACGGGTCGGAAGGAGGAGCTGATGAGAGGGTGCGGTCCTTGCCAGAGGCACAACGACTAAAGCAAGAAGGGAATGAACATTACAAGGCGAAACGAATATCTCTGGCGATGGATCGCTACACTTTGGTGAGGAAGTTCTCGATGGATGGTATGGGAATTGTGAGTGGTAGGCCTATGCGACGTGTCCGAAAGAAGAGAAGATCGTCCGGTCGCAGTGCCTTGCCAACAGGTGGGTACTTGTCTTGGTTCTCTCGCTGGTGGGAGTAGTCCCTTCAGGGCTGCCTGCCATTACTTCTTTTCGGAATGGGAAGAGGTTGTTGACGATTGCACTAAGGCACTCGAGTTGGATCCCTCGTACGGCAAAGTCGTTGGTAGACGAGCTAATGCGTGAGTGGGGTCTGTGTTGCAATATATGCTTGCTTTCCTCAGCTGAGCTCAGAAATTTTAGGAGTCTACTTAGAGATTGGTTTATTAGTGTAAAGGAACTAAGAAAAGTTTATCAAAATTTCCTCAGAATTTTCTGATTGTCATCAACACACGTGGTTGAGCATGTGCATATTTTCCCATGAAAACTTGTCCTGAGTCATTTTGTGGTTAACCTAGGTATGAGGGAATGCGGAAGTACACCCAATGCAAGGAGGACCTCGATCGTCTGCAGGAGCTGGACCCTACTTGGATAACAGTACCGGCCAACAAGGCGCGCTATAGCAAGATTGAAAAAGCCGGTGAGAAAACTACTATTCGTATTACGATGAGAAAAGTGTATTCAGCGGAGGAGCAGTTTGAACGAGAGAAGGAGGAGATGATGGGGAAGTTGAAGGACCTTGGCAACACCGTGAGAGATTATTGGTATATGTGTGCGCAAGTATTGCATATAACAGGTTCTGGGCAAATTCGGCCTTTCTACTGACAACTTCAAGTGTGTCAAGGACCCCTCTACAGGGAGTTATAGTATAAGTTTTCAACAATAGACGAACACCATCTGTTGAGTTACTCAGTGTGGTTGAGGTTGTGAAAGTATCATCGTGATGGAGGCGTGATCGGTTGAAAAGGCTGCTGTTGCTACGCTAGCACACCCTTCCACGTTAGTGACGGTGTTCTTAGAATGCTCCACATAAGAAGTCGCAAGTGCAGGGGTAGAGCTCTCGGTTTGAGGTGGCTCCCATTCCTGCAACTGCATCAGCTGATACTCGTTGACCAACTTCCTATGGTTTACAGCCTCACACTAAATTTTGGGCGAGCGAGATTGTTCTATATTTCGGGCGAGCGAGATTCTCACCACGAGGTCTACCGCATCACTTGGTATCAGCATTTTCACTCTATAGGGGACGTGGGGGAGGAGGTTGGCGGCGGCGGCGGCTAGCGTGGTGATTGGTAGGGGTTAGCCATTTTTGAGGGTCTGTATGCATTTACAGTTCCTTGTTGAGTAGTACTCGTGAGAGATGGCAAAGTCAATCCGCTCTAAGGTGAAGAAGCGTTTTAGAACATGCAAGAGGCAGCTCGTTAGTGCTACTATTGATAAGAAGCGCCTTCAGAACACCAACCAGAGGCTTCAGGAGGTCGCCAGTGGTAGTAGTGGCTTATCGTATACTCTCTGTAGCATACTACTGTAGGGGTCTTTGTGAAGCCGACTACTCCTAAGAATGCCTTCCTGTATCCGGATGATCCCGCGGCAGCTTTTCCTAAGGTTGGTGGCGATATGGGAAGGTGGAGGAAGGGGAAGGTGCTCTTCTTCTTCAGGTCATTGTGGCTAAGCCTTTGGACTTCCGGAGTGAAGCCATGCCTCATAGTGGTTACGCTATCACTGGCAATCGCAGAAAGTAATACCACACCTCCGTCACTTCTTCCATGAGCGTGACCAGGTATGTAGCCTCGGAGTTCGAGAGTATCCCTCGTGTTGTTGTTGGTGATGACATCGGAGGCTCTGTGAGGGCCAAGCTGGCATTTGTGCAGAAGCCCGACGATGCCGATATCGAGATGGACGCCTCTCGAACCGTCCCTGAGCCTGTTCCCGCTACGGGCGTTATAACCCAGGTAAAAACGTCCGGAATGTGGGCATTTGGAAGGTGGTGTTGTGATAGGGCGATTTAGCGAAGGCAGTTGAAAAGGAGAAGGGGGAAGGTAGTGACCTGTTG
>NW_003204564.1:0-1177 GCF_000006405.1 Perkinsus marinus ATCC 50983
AGTGGTATGAGTGGCATACACACCAATTATTGAAGCATTGGTCGTATCGATCCTTAAGATGCTTACACGACTGAATGGCCTGCTTATGAGCGTCTGCCACTTGCCGACCATCCTATAGGGAAACGGGTTTCTTCCAAATCATTTCTAGATCCTTACAGAGGTTGCTACAAAGCGCGATATTACATCGGGGTCGACTTCAGGTGATGATGTCGGTTCATCCTTTGGTACTGCAGGCATCTCCTTGCTACTGCCACTGCTCTTGGTCTCAGACGAAACATCACTCTCTTTCTTGGCTCCCCATAACCAGCCCATTGTCAGGAGGTAAACTACCGAGGGGACCACTCACCACTCTGAGAAACCCATTCAGCTCAAGACAGTGAGAATTGAGAGCGGGAAACACGACAAATATGGTACCAATATAACTCTATCGTTGCGGACATCAAAGAGGAAATATATATGAATACAGGCATGACTATTAGTACGTTTGACATTATGTGCCGAGCGTTCGAGCTCCTCCTTACATTGAGCCACCACAAAGATGAGCCCGTTAGATAGACTATTGTGACTGGTACTTTCCTCCTCTGCTTCATCCTATGTGTTATCCAATCACCAGTACCCCCCTGGAGGAAGATTTGAGGATACTCTAATGCTGCAATATCCAGATGGGACGGGTTACTGGGATAAGACAATGCTGGGCTAATCTCATCAACGCCACCGTCCACCAGCTCGGCAACATCGGATATTCCCGAGCCTAGCATTCCGACCAACTCCATCTGGCCGCGAAACCCATCTAGTTTCGATCAGATCCTCTACCTCATGTTACCCATTGAAGTGAATGAGACCAACCTCTGTACAGCTAGTCTCGGCGATATAACCGGAGGCAGTTGCCGTACTACCGTTATATATTTGGCACGGCTTTCCTGGGGCTTAACTATCCTGATCGTTGTGATACTGAGGCACGCATTCACAGACAGCTTGGCTATTCTCTCTCTCGCGAGCTAAGTCACTCGATAACGTCGTTTCTGCCACTGTCGATGCAGAGTGGGACCCAATCAGCCCCAGAGTCTCTGGGCCAGAGATTCGGAGAGACAGACTGAACGAGAAGTTCTAGGGACACTCGAGTGACATGTCACAAACTAACCAGGAGACGCGAACTGAGTTGAGTGATGATAGCAGG
>NW_003213320.1:0-1052 GCF_000006405.1 Perkinsus marinus ATCC 50983
TGCTATACACCACTCGATAGCTCTCGCTCTGGGGATACTAGGAAAAATACGGAATTAGGGTTCCGCCAAGACCATGTAGATTTCCGTGCAAAAAACATATTATTGCAGAAAAACGCCAGGCATGGGAATCGAACCCGGATGCCGAGCTCCGCCCCTTCTCCGAGAAGGCCTAGTTTACATAAACCAATAATAAATTCCCAAAATTTTCACTAAGAATTTTCATATCGTTACCAACACACATAGTTGACCATGTGCATATTTCTTCCCGCTGATTAGCAAGAATAAAAAACCAGGAGTGGGCAAAACTCCATGTAGAACGTGTTTCCCTTTCACTATTCACAACCTGAAAACCTCTACCCCATACGAACAGAGCTGATGTCATTCAAACATTGTTCATTAAAAGCGAAATTGATATGAACTCTTCCACCCTTCCTCAGCCTCCCAGTACTACTGTAAAAGGTCCGCTTTTGTTGGTAAATTGTCTATCGCATCAATGACGAAGTCCGGCTTGAATTCAGCGATTAGTCGATCAGCATCCTTCAAAGCGAACAGTGACTCCACAGCGTCCACCTGAGATGAACCCATCGTTAACTTCATGAAAACGCAGACGATCGCATAACCTTCGCTTTGTCCACGAGAGCGGATTCCCAAATACTGCTACTATAATAGTACTAAGCATTTCCCAATCAAATTAATATTTTTCCAGAATTTTAGTATTTTTCCCATCGATGAAACTTGGTGGATTTTTCATTGAAATTTTCTGGTAATTCTTCGAAACCAACCACTAGAAAATTTTTTCCCAAAAAACCGGAAAATTATCCGAAATTTCGGCAAAAAAATTAATTCATCTTCCAATCCCCACGACTACCCAAGAAGGAATGCTCACCTCACAAAATGGATTGAATTTGTGTATGAATTTCTTCACCGCCTGAACCTTAGAACCCCAACGTCGTCCCAAGTGCCAGCAGCATGCCGATTAAGTGAGGACACTGTAAGACGATCAAAATCTATAAGGCGAATATGGCCTGAGGAAAACTATAAATGTACGAGCG
>NW_003211602.1:0-4527 GCF_000006405.1 Perkinsus marinus ATCC 50983
GCCCCACTTCACAGGCAGGTCTTTTGGTTTGTTTCTACTACGATTGAAAGCTTTGGATGGTCGATCGGCGCGATCTTGTCCTTTTATGTTACTACCAAGGTGGGATTGTATATCTCCAACAATATTGGGATGTTTCTCGTAGATAAAAGAGATGACCCAGCCCGATGTTTGAGACGTCGGGTTGTTCCTTCGACTGTTGTTAGTATTATTTCGGCCATGTAGATCTGATAGGGTTGCTCATGGTCTGAGTTTTTATGGTGACACCCCCCGTGTCACCGTCGATCATTAAGCACGCGGTATCTTGTATGGATCTGTTGAGTTCAAGTTTCACATCGAGCGCCAATGAGTCGGACATTTTTTCTTATGTAAGTTCACGTTGCTATTGCAAGGACAGAAATGAAGGGATCGTCTCTCGCAGCTGGAAGTGTTGCAGCTAGACAGGTAGTACTTTGCCAGAATCATGTGTCCTCTACTTGTCGTTCTCCGAGGCAAGTTTGTTTCGTATGTCAGATTGGTATCGAGCTCACTGATGCGCGTAACGCTGTCTACTCTAGAGCAACGTCATCGTTTGAGCAGCCAGCGGCGATCAGATGGTCGGAATTGAATTTCCCTCCATGTCTTAATTTGGTGCATTTTGATCTTACGGAATTACCGAGGAATGTGAGTGAAAGCGATGTTCTAAGAACTGCTTTGGGAGGTGTGTGACCCTTCAGGCCGCCGCAGCCCTACGACCCACCTTGTGGGCGTTCGTCGCTACTATCGCGTTATTGATTGTCAACTTCATCAACTCGATCATCATAGTGGCCGTCAAGGAGCCCCACGCTGATGGTGTAAATCGAATCACTGCTTCTATGTAGTGAATAGGAATACTACCAGGTTCGCATTCTGTACTCCTTCCTCAACCTCGTGCTCATATCCTCTATTGCATGCTACTCGGTGTATCAGGTAAAACTCTGTGATATGGTATTAATCGCGCCAGGTCTAATCGACACTATCGACCGTAGTAATGACTATCGATCGACGTTGTGACAGAATACATACGGAGATATGCAAGCCATACCGCCAATTAACTGCTGGAGTCATCCGTTATTATGCAATAACAGCGAACGATGGCCATTCACACTACGTGTCGATTATCTTCATATCACAAGCTCCTTCCCCGATCGCTGTGTAGTTTCTTTCACTTTAGGCCTATAAGGGTTTAGCATTGAGCTCAATTTTCCACATAGCGCGGTTTGCTACAATACATGGATGCCTTACGGTGGGTCTCTTATTCGTCTGCTTATTTTGTATGCAGTTTTAGGCTCTGTTGGGTTCAATGGTGCTGCTGCCTTGCTCGAGTTTCAACGGCTTCTTGATACCTGTACGCTACAACGACAATAAGATGTAGCCCGGCAGGCTCACCTGTGGACCTAATCTGTATCTTGCCTCAGAGGCACGTATTGGATCTTCGCAGTTGTATTCGAGAGCCTAGCTTGGCTGATGACTACGTGCATTTCGGCATATGGCATTCACAAGGTAGATACGAGCTCGCGTATGGGCCACAATATTCTCTTCAGGTGCGGACTTATCTTTGACGGGTGTAAATTGGATATGTTGCATGGTCGCTAATGCTCCATAATCGTTGGTAACTACTATGCTGTTATCTTGCGTTATTGAGATAGTGAAATGCATTGGAACGATGGGGTTTGACAGAGATCAGTTTGTAAAGTATTTGATAAGCAGTCCATAGGGATGCATTGGAGTCATCGGTCGCGTATAGGATATATCATCGATGATCCTGAGAGCATTCGCACTGGCCGTAAGACGCAACTTGAGAGAGATATTTGTGATGAAAATGCCATGGATGCGTGTGCTACTCGGGCAGTGAACTCACATTAGCATCACTATATATACATACAAATGACCCACCACTGAACGCAATAAAGGAGAACACTGAAAGTTTCAGTTCGAAACGATGACGAATGTGAATAACACAAAAATTCTCCCCACGGGAAGTATTCAGTGATGGGATCTACCACACCATGGTAAAACTCTTATAGCAAAAAGCTCGCCTCAAAAACTCCCTCCGTAATAGTTTTCTCCTCGGCTAAAATCTCCCCGCAAGCCAGGCGAGGACCCGAGCTTTCTTCGTCTCGAAAATCATCGGGGTAGGCGTGCACCATTGTTGAACGATGCAGGACCGAGAATGCTCCCTCTAGCTTGATTATCTTGCTAGTGAATGAGCCCTTAGCGACACCCGAGGCATCAGCGATAACATTACCGAGAGTCCCGAGGTGCCTTATGTGGCCATCGGGAGCCCCGTGTTGATAACGGTAGGGGTTGTAGGTTCCCCCCGCTGAGTTACATCCGTTGTATCGAAATTCGGCAGTGCGATGAATATGAATACCGTGACTAGAATGGGGATCGAGACCGGTGATCTCGTAAGTGATAGTGGTATTCGCTGGTCCATGCTGAGTGTAATAGAATATTCCGCGGGTTATCCTTGCGCCACGTCGTGGAGCTCCACTACCGCGGGGCTCCAGCACACTCTTGGCCTTGATGGGATACTTTGGTGGGGTCTCGGGGTCAACTGAGAGGTTGCGCTGAGTGATTTGTAGCGAGGCTTGGCTTACATGGGGAGATGTCTAGACACTGTAGTGGCTGTTTGTCCTGCGATGAACACTGCCCTGCCCGAACAGAGCAAATCTTGGCATCTCCATCGATGTTGGTCCTCTCAACGTAACTGATGATATCAAACTAAAGTAAGAAACGGACAATATTGACGTACAGATCTTCACAGGAATGCGGTGGTGGTAGTTCGTCCTGACAGCGAGAACCCACACGCCCACATCCGTTGATCGCCTGGCAAACGTTGTGGCATGCATTCTGAAGAGGAGATAATGTGGCGATTTCGAACACCCAATTCAGAGCTGCCCTACTTCACACGCTGAAGAGACCGTCAAGGCCCCGAGGATCGCCCATATGTACGCGACGTTGCTGAGAAACCTCATAGAAGAGAAAGCAGCCATATGAACTGAGTGGTGATTCTAGTACTCAGATTAGTTAACTAATCTGAGTCCCTCAGGATATCTGAGGGACCTTATTACAAGCGGTTAGATGATGTGTCAGAGGTGAAAACAGCAAGCAACAAAGACCAACTATAACCTGCTATACCTATAAGCTGAAGGTTAGGTAAAGCACTCAAGTACAATAACCGCATGAGATCCCGCTGCTTGCGTCACTTCAGCTGCGTGCACGCGTGCCAAGGTGGAAAAATTCGCGATTCGCATGTCAATAATCGTGGAAATTTCAATGTAGTTTTCTGCTGTGCTTCTCCTCTGTAGAGCATCAACGAGTCTGCTTGTGATCCTATTGTCGCAGGATAATCATGTGTCCTCGAACTCGGGGAGTCCTCGACGGGGTCACCAGCCCAAGTCTCATGCGCATGCGTGCTAAGATCTTACACGACAGGAAGCATCTGGTTCCTGGGAGGGAGCACCGACATTAATTACTTTCCTCATTCTAACAACGGCGAAGGTGCCTTGCTCACCACCGAACCTGACAGTGTTGTCCAATTCGAGGTTCCGGAAAAGTTGTCACTGCCAACTACTTCGTGAAGATTCACGCCCTGTCAACGTGACAGGAGCGCGGTTCGAGCTCGGGATCCTAGCAAGCTATTATAAGAGGGCATCTTTAAGTAACCTCTCAAGAATGACGAATCTTTAGGTTGGAACTCTCACCTCGCTCTGTCTCGAGTGCAAAATATTAATCCAGGGATCAGCGTTAACTTAACGTCGTTAACTAAAATCTTAATGTCATATCCTTGCCAAGTAAGACCACGACTGGAGCCATACTAGTACGTTACAGATAGCGGGTTGGCCAGAGACCAGCGGTATATATCCAAGAGCGGATATGATATGTCAAGGAATGGCAACCGTGGAGCAATGGGGAATCTAACGGTTATGTTGGCACGTGGACTCAAAGGCACAAGTTCAAACCCCAAATGAGGCACTTTTCTTGACATTTATCCATATGTTTACGCGTTTTGGAGTGGTTGCGTTGCTCTTTTCGCATTGAGACCAGCGTGAAACCGTCGGCCGTCGAGTTTCACTGTTATCTCAAGTGCATCCTTAAGAACGTGGTTAGGTGGAACGAGCTAACTTCTCTACTCCTCATGTTTGGAAATTCACGTTAGACCTCGAGGTTTCTTGACATGAGGTCAATTTGAGGGGCTTGATCAAACATGAATCTTCTCATCCCATTAGTGAAACGATCTTACGCTAGTTCTCTTTTTTATCTCTTCATGTTAAGTTAGGAGTGAAAGAACCTCACAGTAACCGTTCGGTGGAGCTACTTCACATATTTTTTTAGGTCTTGTACCTACCCACACCCCTTCCTTTTAATCTATAGTTAATCATGTCAATCAAGGATCCTATACGCAGGCCTACGGGGTCGCTATCAGAGCTTCCCCCTGAGGTTCTTGCTAGAATCGGAGGGTAACCCTATTCATTCTAGACATCAATTGCTGATAAGATCTCTCATATT